>NW_028301713.1:15757575-16060606 GCF_037042655.1 Diuraphis noxia
TTGGTTTTGTTGTTTGTTTTGTTATTAACCTTTTATTTTCATTCATTTCTTTCCAAATATTGCTAATCATTGATACATATTTTGCACCACCACTTGATTTAGCTCTTCCTGTTGATTTATCATTGTTTTGATATATAGAATAAGTTTCAATTAATATTTCTTTATATATTTTAAAGTCATCATCTGTATAATATTCAGGTTTGGTAACATCTAAATGAGTTAATAATCTCCACAAACCTATAGTTCCTGTATATTTTTTACCATTTAAAAATATATCATCATTTTCAAATGTTACTATACATTTCCCGATCATATGATCTTTAAAATCATTTTTAGAATCTTTTATATAATATATTCCAAAACAATTATTGGGTTCTACTGTTGGTAGATATTTTGTTGCAATAGGACCTAATTTTATAATATTTGCAGGCATTGGAGAATTAGCTATTGATTTTTTACGAGAATTTTTTGGAGTTTCAAAAGTCTCTTCTGTACTCATTAATCGTTGTAATTCTGGATTTTTAGGTTTATAAGGTGGTATTATCATCTTTTGAATATCATTATCGGTTTTAATAGCAACCTCTTTAACATCATTAACAGATGATTCAACATTTGATAAAGCTTTTAATATTGGTGCATAATGTTTTACTTTTTCTTCTGATGTATATTTATCGTTTAAAACTGTTTTTCTATAGTTATTTTGTAAATTTTTTTTAAGATTAATTATTTTTTGTATTTTTTTTGGTGTATATTCAACGTGTCCCTGAATAGGGGACGCATTATTATGGTCACCTTCATCTTCATCTTTTTTTATAAAATTTAAATTTTTTTCGGATTGTTCTAAATCTGATTTTTTAAAAGTTTTTTGTAAATTTTGTCTAAGATGAATTAATTGTTTCATTTTTTCTGTTTCGTTTTCTAAGTTATTTCCGACCTTGGAATTGTTTTGGTCTTCAAATGTTATATTTTTTTTAATTTTATTTTTAATTCATTTTGAATTTGTTTGATATCCATTTATTAAATAAAAAAAAAAATTTTCATCGTTCATCAATACTTAAAATATCATTACCTTTATTGTCATAGATAACATTTTTTATTATGTCTATTGTTATGAAACCATATGTTTTTATTTTATTTTTTTTATCATATGTTTTACAATAAGTTCTAAAAATGTCTTTAAATTTGTCTAATGGTATAATTTTACTAATAAAATCGGACCATATTTTTTTAATATAATAATTTGATTGATTAAAAACAATTAAAACAGTTAAATTATTTCTTATTGTTTTTATATCTACTGAAGTATAACTTTGTGTTAAATAAATAACACTAATATTCTTTGATCTCGATCTTATAAAATATTCCATTATCAACTTTTGATCTTCTAAAAGAAAATCATCAATAACCACTACACTATTAGGTTCACAATCATCAACAGATATTATATCACCATCAGAAAAATGAATGTTTATAGAAGATATTCCATCAAATATTTTTTTTAATTTTTTATAAACTGGCTGATCAATATTTTTTGTAAAAATATATAGATTTTTATATGGAATCCAATAACTTATAATCATATTATACAACAAAGTTGTTTTACCACAGCCAGATGCTCCTACCACTAAAACTCGTGAAGGTATTTCAAATAAAGATTTTTCTTTACTATCATCTTCAATATATTTTTTTACCATTAATTTATCCATTTATATAAAAAAAATATATATATTTACTATTATAAATAATAATAATGTATAATATTTTTAAAAAATACGATCAATATATTGAAAGATCTCAATATAAAACTTTTTTACCTGTGAATAATTCACAACTTAATACACCTAATAAAACTACAACTTTTAGAATAGATAGTATGGATGATTTTCTGAACATTAAAGATACAAAGTTTTATATGTATGGTAGATATTTGCAAAAAGATGGAAAAGATTATCCTAAAGATTCAAAAATACAACTAATTGATAATTTTCCTGCATTTTTATTTACTAGAATTGAAGTTAAAAAACATGGTAAAGTCTTGGATGAAATCGAAAATCCAGGAGTTGCTAGTACAATTAAAGGTGTGTTAGATTTTTCTGTGGATCCAAACGGACCAATTATAAACTCAGGATTTTCAAGCAAATATAAAGGTGGAGGTCGTTTTAATGTAATGGGTAAGTTATCACAATTCGGATTAGGATGGTTTAAAGACCAAATATATCCTGTTTTCCAAGGTGATATGGAAATAAGTTTTACGAGAAATACAGATGATGATGCGTTAATAAAAAAAGTTGTTACAGGTACAGAAGATGGAAAAATTATTATTGATGAATTTACAATTAAAATTCCAATTTTAGAATACAATCCTATGTATAAAGTTTTATTGTTAAATGATTTAAAAACAATTTCTCAAGAAAAAAAATATATTTTTAATTTTAAATCATGGCAATGTATCGAAGAACGAAATATATCAGGAAAAACTATAAAAATCGATTTAACAACTCAATATCGAAGTCTTAATAGTCCTTTGTTTGCCGGTGTGGTATTTCAAACAAACAAGTTAAATACTCAAGAACATGATCCTTGTGAATTTGATCATTGTAATGTGAAAAATTTTAGATTTGTAATAAATGGAAAACGTTATCCTGAAGAAACTCAAGATCTAGATTTTAAGAATGAAAAATACAAGCTAAATCAAGCTAAATCACAAAAACATCAACCGCCAAAATTACTACACGTTAATAAAGGTTTGGAGTTTGTAAATAAACATTTTAAACAAACTTTGGACAAATATAATATTCATATGTATCATACACAAAACGAAGAAAAATCTTCAATTATTGAACGATTTAATAGAACATTAAACGGAAAAATGAGAATATATTTTGAAGTTCAAAAATCTAAAAAATGGATTAAAATTTTACAATCTTTAATAGATAAATATAATTTTGATGATATACATAGATCTATTGGTATGAAACCTTGTGAAGTAAATAAATCTAACGAAGACCTTGTTCTACACAAATTATTTTCTACAAAAAACAAACCTAAATCAAAAATAAAATTTAGTGTGGGTGATAGAGTAAGAATAAAAGCTTATAAAAAAACATTTGGTAATAAATATAGTAATAATTGGACAAGAGAAATATTTATAGTTAATGAAATTTTAAACACAAATCCTATAACCTATAAAATTATAGATTTAAACAATGAAGAGGTTGAAGGGAGTTTTTATAACGAAGAGATGCAAAAATCAATATTTTAATGTTTGAATTGTAGAAAATCTGCCGTGCAGATCTGCACGGCAGCTTTTCATATAATAATAAATCTTTAGTTCTTTCTAATCGAAATTATTCTATTAAAAAAAATTAATCATTTATTTATGATTTCAAAAATCATAAATAAAAACAATAATTTCGTTTAATTGTAACCGTATGGTATTGTATCATAATCTGTTAATATTATTCTTTTATCATAACCAAACGAGAATTTTTTTGTAACTTTTTTATTAACTATAGTTTTAGTAAGTGTATCACGTGTTATTTGATTATATTCTAGTTCTATATTATTATCTTTATTTTTTTGTTCAATTAATTTTATCATTGATTCACCGTTAAGTTTTAACAAATTTTGATAATTCAAAGTAAACCCCTTTACAACTGTTTTAAATTTATTATTGTTTGTTTTATAATAATAACTTTTAGGACCCGTCGATGCCCAATCTGTTATATATACATTTTCACCTAATTCATCAGTCCATTCTCCCAACATTGTTCCTGTTGTAACTTTATTATAACCGTTATCAATATAGAAAATAGAATCTGTATCAAAATAAACTTCAGCTCTACCTAATTTATCTAACATTTCATATAATCTTAATCTCGCACTAGAGGTTGTAAATAAAGCTATTAAAATATTTGTATTATGAAAATTTTCAACGTAATAATCTTTATAATTATAACACATTTGTATCATATTGTCGTTTAACAATTTTATATTTATATTTTCTAATCTATCGTCTAATAATATCTTATAGAATTGTTGTGGGTCTGTAACAAACTCAGTTTTTTTCATATTTTGTCTTTGTCCAAATTTTCCCCATAAACTATTTAAACACAGTTTTGCTACAGCTCGTCTACCAGGATTATCACCTAACTTATCTTTATCTAATAAAATACCCATTTTATCGAAAATTGCTTTTATATACTCATCATTAGAACTATAATTATGTTTTGAACTTTCTAATTTTATTTTCATAAAATTATCAACATACTCTTTAAATAAATCTGTTGTTTTTTCTTCAAAATTCCATACTTCATAAATTTTTGTTATAATGTAACCTTTTTCCAAAGCTTTATTAACTTCGTCTGTTGTCCATGTTCCTATAAATTGCCTTTCATTTTGAGAATGATTACATTTTTGATTTTGATCTACAGAACATTTATAACATAATGGAAATAATAATTTTTCATTTTTTTCCATTTTTATTTTTACTGGAAGTACAGGGTGATAAAGATTTTTTGGAGGTAAAATTTTACATTTAATTAATCCAAACCAATTTTTATCATATACTTTTGGTTTCAATATTTTTTCAGGATGTCCAACAGGATAATAATCATAATAATTCACAGTTGGATATAAACTACACACATCAATATAACGCATTTTTGTATTTTTTACTTTTAATTTTGTAGCATTTGTTCTACCTCCAAAGAAAGCGTCTCTTGGATTAATAGGTTCAGCTATATCAGCTTTTTCCATTTTTTTGTATATATTACTATTTATCCAATCACATTCCCATTGTTCAACAAGATTATAAACTGCTTTTTTTATTGATGTACTTTTCAATTGTTTTTTCATACAAATCTTCCATTGTTGCATGATTTATATTATTTATAGTTTCTCTATCTTTATAACATTTAGTACAACCGTGCCAAAAACATCCATGATATTGATAAACTGTTTTTGATTTATTATCAAATCCGTCTACTTTAGCTCCTGCTATTTTTTTTTCACCGCCATTTAATGCATGTAAGATATTTTTATTATTAAAATGTTTTAACCACGTTATCGATTGTTTTGAATATTTTTCATTTTTTTCTTTATCAAAAACAGCTATAGTATCTTGTAACAAATATTTTGATTTATAAATAGACATACAAACACCTGCTATAGTCGTATATTGAAAAGGATCTATATTAGCTATTTCCAAAAACTGTTTTCTGAATTCTAAACAACTTCTTCGTAAAATATCTACATCTGAATTACAGTAAGACTCTAATTCTTCTTTAAAATTAAATATATAATTTTCCTTAATTTTACTATCATACCATTTTTCAAATTCTTGTTTATTCTCTGTTTTCATTGTCTTGTATCCGTAATATTCTTCATCAGGTAATACGCCTATATAATCTTTATTTTCCACTGTATTAAAGAAATGTGGGAAGTAACCTTTTTTCAACTCTTTAAGACCAAAAGTTTTGGGAAAACTACTAAGTGGAGCTTGAATAAAATTACTACTGTCTTTTATTTTTATATTTAAATATTCAATTTCTAATAACATTAGTTTTGTACCACTATAAATTGTAAATGGTTTTAGAGTGTTATCAACCAAGTATTTTAATATAAATTGTGAATCGTATCCTTTTGCGTAATGAGCTATGAATGTATAACCCTTATATTCATCTGATATTATATGATTACAAAATTCTTCGTTTGTATCAAACATAATTTTATTTCCATCAAAATCATGTGCAATTATTTTATTTGCGATATGAGTTCCTGTTTCTTGTTGAGCTTCATAATCAAAAAACATATATTTTTCTGTGTAAGTT
Source organism: Diuraphis noxia (assembly GCF_037042655.1). Taxonomy (NCBI): domain Eukaryota; kingdom Metazoa; phylum Arthropoda; class Insecta; order Hemiptera; family Aphididae; genus Diuraphis; species Diuraphis noxia. Next base: position 15,763,407 of record NW_028301713.1, read on the forward strand.
GTAGTACATTTACCTCCTTTTGCTTCTCTAGATAGCATATAACATTGGTGTTCATTTATTTTCACTTCTTTTTTACAATTTCTACATTCACTATATCCACAATGATGATCCTTATTTCTTAACGCTATTTTATTACATTCAATACATTTGTATACATATTCACATATATAATTATGATTATCTAAACATTCTTGATTAAAACAATATCTATTACATTTTTCACAATATATTCTATTTTTCGTACTACTTAAATGTTCAAATCTCGTACCAAAATCTGTACATAATTTACATACATTGTATTTTTTAACACATTTATGTTTATCTTTATTTTGATATGGTTTATCACACTTTTCACAATAATAAGACGATCCGTAGAATCCTTTAGCTGATGTAATAACATCAAAATGATTACCATTTTTATACAAATAAATTTTAGTTTCTTTATCATCGCCCTTATAAATTAAAGTATTTAAATTTTCAGCACAAATAACATTTATTTGTATATTTAGTGCAACTTCCACATTCTTAATATCATTTAATGTAAAACCTTCTTCGTTATATTCTGTTAACATATTACATAATTCTAATGCTAAATCTTTTTGAATTTTTCTACCTTTTCTCAAGTATATAATATCATTGGGTTTTAATTCATGTCCTAAAATATTATTTGTTTGAGTAGATAATGCAACAACAATAGCTCTGGGACAACATAAATTATCATTGTTCTTAATCTGAATAATACTATTTTTCGTTTTTATATTTTCTGATAAATTTATTATTTTAGTTCGATTTGAACCTCTTGGTATTTTTACTAATTGAACTTGAAAAGTAGTTTCTGTAATATCAATTGTTTCATCTGAAGTTAATATTTTACCAATTGATTGTTTTAAGTTTGATAAAAAATTTTCAGATTTCATTCCAGTAGATATAGTATTATTTAAATTTGGATTCATTACTATAATATTTATTTGATCACCTTTTTCGTAATTTGAATTTTTTTGGACAAGTTTTAACATCTCCTCTAGAGCTTTATGTGTATAATCAATTTTGTATTTTGTATTACTTAGTTTAAGATCTTTTATTAAAGTTTCTCTAAAAGAAATTTTATATTCAGCATTATGTATCTTAAATTTCTTCTGCACTTGTTTATTCAATTGAATTACTTCTATCAACTCAAAAACCTCTGGTGTTTTTTCTAATGAACTATTAAAATAATTTTCTTCAGTGAAAAATGTTTTTTCTAACTTCTGAAACGGATTATTGTTTAATGAACTATTATCAGTCTTGAAAATATCTCCTTTAAATTTACGAAAAGGTTGTTGCTTTCTTTTATTTACGATGTTTGTTATTAAATTTTCTTTATTAAGTTTGTAAATTGATCTTATATCATAATCTCTTACTAATGACTTAAGCTCAGAGATTTTTAAATCACGAATTGTACGACCTTTCCTAATTTTTGATATAAGATCAATTTTTTTAAGGGTACTATATCCCTTAAGTTTATTCTCTTTTGCTATTGACTTAAGCTCAGAGACTTTCATATTTTCTAATATTCTTATAGAATTTATTTGTTCCATTGTTTATTATAATTTTTTTTTTTTTTTTTAATAAGATATTCAATTTATTTCTTTTGAAAGATTTTGCATTTGAGGATTTTATTTCATTTTGTAATCTTTTTATGAATAAAGTTATTTTACTGATCTTTTTATGTTTAATTACTGTTTACTGATCTTTTTATGATTAATTACAGTTTACTGATCTTTTTATGTTTAATTACAGTTTACTGATCTTTTTATGTTTAATTACATTTTACTGATCTTTTTATGATTAATTACAGTTTACTAATCTTTTTATGTTTAATTACATTTTACTGATCTTTTTATGATTTATTTCATTTTGTGTTCTATTTCTGATAAAGCGAGCGTTTCTGATAAAGTTTACATTTTCTGATGATTTTCTGATGAAAATCAATCTTGTGATCTTTTACTGATATTTTTAGCAAAAGTGTCCTCAAGTGCCCCACTTACTACTTGTACATACATAATAAAAATAATAATGTTACCTAATGTAAAATTGTAAATCAATAAATTTTGAATTCGTATAAATACATGAGGTGTTTTTTGACAGTATATTTATTGTGTTATTATTTATAGTGTTTATTAATGAGTAAGTTAAAAAAAAACGTCATTTCGTTTAATCCGGATTTTCGATAATCCGGAGAGAGTCCGGTCCCATCTAGTCCGAATTAGCGGGACTCTACTGTATATGTTTTGTCAAAATAAATAATCAAATAATTTAACTAAGAAGAATTCCACGTTGTTTAAATTAACTCAAGAGTCACCTTCCAAACATCATCCTTGACTACTGATACCTGTAGGCGACGTGATTCCCATTCCACTAACAACCAAACTTAAGATACTTAAACTATACATCTCCCCCGTTCTTACCTATGCTGGCTCCTGCTGAGCACCTTTCATCTGTCCCTCTCACTGGAAGCGTATTGAATCCATCAAAACTATTGGTTTACGTACAATAACAGGTATGCCCACTATCGTTAAAAATTCGGTTCTTCCCATATCTGCCAACTTCAAATCCATCCAAACCTCTATTCAGTATCAATCCAAATCAATGTTTTACGAAAGTTTCTTCTCAGATCACGACCATATTCGACTTCTAGGAAAAATCCATACCCCTCCAACTATCAAAGGAAAACCCAAACCATACCCATTTATGTGGATCAATAAATAAAACTATTTTCCATCCAAATTCCATCCACTAGTAAAGGCACAAGTCTGGTATAGTTAACGGCATAGCTACCCCAACAAAGTAAAGCAAAGCAAAACCGGACCACCTTGCATTTCCCCTTGTCTTTCCGTAGCTGGTAGTGTGATCCCCGGAAGGTAACAAACGACCTTCATACGGTGTTCATAAAACCATATAGCTACCTAGTAATTTAGTCACGATGAACCGTGGTGCCCTCTTGAGGTTTACTTCAAGAAGGGAACAACACTCGGTTGGACGGGGCATGATATCGTACATTCTATCATTACATTACATCATAGTAATAGATGATAAGGTAGAATATACGATATATATATATATATATATATATATATATATACCCAGTGTTAAATTGTGCTAAACACGTCGCCGAAGAACCACCGCCCAGCCAACAACGAGTCCACCAGCTAGAAACCACAGAGTCACCGCCCAGCCAACGACAATTCCAAATAGCCATCATACAGATCGAGTGACATCACCCTGTATTTCGTGAGTCATCATCAATCATCATTTTTCCCCCCATATGATTGTAACCCCTCAAAATATTTTTATTGTATTTAAAACGAAACTAAGTCGAAAGTTAAAAGAAAACATTGTGAAATAAATATATGTAAACTGAAATATAAGAATATAAGAAATAAAGTTAACGTCTTACCAAGCAAAAATACAAGACTTGAAATTCGTTACAAAGTATAAATGTAAATTGTATAATAATATGCGTGACATATCACATAATCACATTATATAATATATTTTGTACGCTTGTGTGTGTGTGTGTGTTTGATTGGAAGGGGAAAAATATGTGGTAGCCAAGTGTCTGATTTAGCCGATAAAAATGTAGGGTACATTAGAATATTATATTATGTATTTTTTTTTTTCAAAAAGGGGAAATAATAGGGGTATGTATTTTACGGGGAAGTGGTAAAATATATGTCATGCACGTACGCGATGGTAGTGATCAATTTAGGTCAGTGGCGTCAAAGTCCAAAATTTTACCTATGACATCAGACACCTCCACATAAAATTTTGACACCCACCTATTTCTTATAATTACCTTACCTTATAGTTTTTATGAAATATTATCAACTTTTAGTTTACAATTGACAGTAATATCTAATACATGCAATTATCCATATCGTAATATATTTAAAATGACAAACGTAACCCTCCTACCTACTAAAATCATCTATGACAGCTGTCATAGGTAAATATATATTTTGGCGCCACTGATTTAGGTTTATGTGTGTTGCAGGCGTTGAACTCTATATGATAACTGAAATGCTTACCAGCCATAAGACCAATGTAAATATAACCGAGCTAGACTGTTAGAAAAGGATAACAGATAAGAATGGTGTTGCTATCTTTTTCTATCATACATCATATGTTATGATTTCTCAACGTTAAATATAATAATATTCGTTTGATTTCAAATTTTTTCGTACTTTTTTAAATTTTAGCTTAATTAAAAGAAATACGACAAAAAGTAATTCAAAATGGTACATTTTTCTAGTGCTTTCAATTGTACCAGCTCTAGTGATATTAGGAAAGATCTATCATTTCATAAGTTAGCATACATTTTTTTAGTTTTTATAGTATTTTGAATTTACACATTGATCATTTAAAATAAATGTAAATGATTTTAATTTTTAAGATTCCCCCTTAAAGATAAGGAAAATCTGCAAAAATGGGTACATGCTGTCAGAAGAAAGGATTTTAAACCTACATCTAGCTCTACATTATGTAGCTTACATTTAAAAAAAAACTGATTTTTATTCAGTCATTGTAAGTGGGAAACAAATGTTAAAAAAAACTGTTGTACCAACTATATTTGATTTTCCAAATCATTTATTGCCAAAAATTAAAGAAAGAAGAATTCTGCAACGAGAAGTATTATATTAATTAGTATTATTATAATATTTGTAAGTAAATTTACATACAAATATATTTTTATATTATTACGTATTTTTGTTGATAAAGAAGTTATTGCAGAATAATTAATCAATGAAGAAGTATTGTCATTTTCATATCTAGATGACAATACATTTAGTCATTACTAGAAAAATATTCTTTATTATATTGCACGCAACGCAGCTTATAAATTTATTGAAAAGTTTCCATGTTCATTTTGTGAAGATATAACTTTAAAATTTTAAATACAGATATTTTCAGTAAGGATCATAACTATTCATTAATACCAGTAACAGATTATGTTTGTTTCACAAATTTTAAAAATCGAGGCAAATTGAAATTTGTTTCAATGTTTATTTTTGATATAATATTATTCACTGAAAAATGTTATCAAGAATATTCTTCAAACATAAAAAAATAACAACTTCAAAAAATATATTATATTAAAAGTTCAAAGACAATTTTTGGATCGAGTAAAAAATGTAAATCCTATACACCCAGTCATTGATACATGCACTTTAGAATTACACGAAATGAAAATTGTAAAATTTATATCTTCATATTATTGTACTTTAAGAGTGCATGCACAGTGTAAACAATTGACACAACAAAAACAAGGTTCAAAGACATCCCTTAGGCATAAATTAAACAAACTTATTTTATTTAACCATGTTTAATCTGAATTATTTTGTGTATTATAATAATCAGTTTATATTATTTAATTAAACTTTTATATTTTTATACTATATGACTTCAGCACTCTTGTCATTAGAAATTGTGCATGTTAAATACTTTTAAATTTTAATTGAGCTTGATTTATTTTCATTGTATGCTTTTATTTTAACTCTACTGCCTATTTATGCTCTTATTGTTTTTAAAACTTATTTATCATAATATAATTTTGTTAATTTATGGTGTATGATTATTTTTTATGCTTTAATAAATATTTTTACTTACTTATAGTTGTATTATCATTACAGAAAAATATCTAGCTGAAGTCAACTCAACATAAGTTACCTAGTTAACTTAACAGATTATACAACTTCAAGATCATGATTATAGTTTAGGTATCTACAATTTCTTATAGTATCTTTAAATAATTATTTATTTTAGGACATTTTGGCCAAGAAGTATAACAAAAATGTATTGAAGATTTTGTTTACTGGATCTTTCCAGTATTAATCGTTCCTAGATTATAAATCTAAAATATTAAGTCAAGTACAATTTAAAGTAAGTAGTAGATACAGCTTCAGGTAAGTAGTGTAAGTAAATTTTCTTTTAATTATGAATAATATTAAAAATACTAAGTATGTATTTATTTTAATAAATATTATTTTACAAAAAATAAAATTGTTGTTATTTTATATGCTTATAGTTATAATTAAAACCTTCTAACTTTCAATTTACTAGTTAATTTATTCCCAACATACAATTTCCCGCAACTTCCTTTACTTTTAGTGATTTATATGAAAAATGCAGAAGTCCACAAGAAAAGTATGTTTATATTAATAATTGTTATATTCTGTGGTTTTATTACTTGTTATATTATAAATTATTTATATTCTATTAAAATAATCAAAAAGATTATAAAAAATAAATAAGGAGGTACAAATATTAAGAAATAAACTAAAATAATATTGAGGGAAATAAATCGTAAATGAATATTGGATGCATCATATGCGCGAATGCGCGATGTGCAAGACAAAGATAGTAACACCATTAGTATGCCCCATCTATTTCTAACATTCCCGCTCGGGTAACACTGCTTGGTGAGCATTCCAGTTATCATATAGAGTTCAATGGTTGCAGGTTGCCTATATTGAGTATTTAATACAAGTTTGGGAGGAACCTGTACCACAGAATAGATGAAATCAGAATGGTCACATCCTAAATAATTCCATTATTCTTATGGAAAGCTGATAAAACAGTCCGCCATATTGAATGCAAGCATCAGTGCAGCCCCGAAAAAAATTTTTAATTTACCTCTTACAAAAGGTACAATATTTCAGCTGAATTTAATTTCAATCATAGATTATAAATTAAATGGTGAGTAGGTAGTTATAATTGTTTTCAAAAAAAGTACATTTTAAAACTTAGCTTAACAGAGAACACATGCAATTAACTATGTACCAACTAATTAGAATTCATTAGGTAGAACCATCAAATATAAATTAATAGCAAGTTATAAAAAATCATTGACATGTATATTACCAAATACATTTTCAAAAAAATAAGTGTACAATTTCATGTACTTAACAATATTGTTAAAGACAATAGGACATGCATTAAACAAGTTCTGTCATATGAAAAATAGTCAGTGTGGTCACCATAATTATAAATAATCTAATTGAATCATTGTAATTGTTAATAAACAAAATAATAGGTATGTTTGTACTTTTTGGTCCATTCAAAATCTAAAATTAAAATTAATGAAATAGATAATAGGAATTGGAATAGAGTACAAGGTTTAAATTTAAAAAAAAATAAAATTTTTGTAAAAATATATTTTTCTTTATTATTAAATGCATTAAATAAAAGTTATGTACATATTTTATTGAAGCTTATTATAAAAAAAAAAAATGTGATATTTGGTGGTCCTGAAAAGAACCGTTTAATTTAACGACGGAAAGTTCTGAAAAGAACTGTTTTATTTTATGACGGAAAGTTCTGAAAAGAACTGTTTTATTTAAAAATAATGGATCACCTGTTAGTATTAAAAAATTTGTAGGAATATAAAAATATCACTTAAAATGACAAATGTTTTAGAATAGTCAGTTTCCTATCTTTTAATTTTTTTTCTGAAATTAAAGCTCTGTTTAAAAATTTTATTGCTGAAAAAATTCTAAAGCGTATAAATAAATTGATCAAAAAGATTTTATTAAAAGATTCACATGGATGATTAAATGGTACATTATTCATTTGTTGTTTTAATTTGATACCTACACCATCTTCATAGGAAATAGAAGGGAAGTTTTCAATAAATATATTTTCTAATTCGAATATGAAATTGTAAAAATCATCATGAGGCATTATCAAATTTCCAAATGTAAAGGGGTGTCCAGTAGGATAAGCTTTAAAGAAACTTAAGAGAAATGAGGATTCTAAATCTTTTTGGTAGTACGCATAATCTATACAAACTTGACAAATATGTTTTTCTAAGCATTTTCTCATAAAATAACCACATACATATGTTAATGCATTACATTCTGGGATGTCAAGTTGTCTATAATCAACTGTACCAATACTAATGCATTTGAATTTAAAAAGATTTTTATCTATTCCTTCAAAGTTAAGAATTTTTTCAGGCGGTGGTAACTCTGAACCTAAAATCAAATTTAAGTCTTCAATGCAATTTGCATTTGGTGAATGTTTAAAATAGTTAGCACAAAAAATTTTTTTTAATGACCTAGAAAATTCAATGGGTGTAGGATTTAAATTGTTTCCATTCTGTTGGCGGAAATAACAAAATAAATTTTCTAAACAATCCTGATTTAGGCACCTAGTATAAAGCACATAATTTAGATCTTTGCTTGGATTTAAGGCATACCAGAGCATTTTTAGTGAGGATATTGAAATCAACCAACCATTAATAAAATTCATCCTGTTAGTAACATTTGATCCATTAAATTTATTTATAACTTTTATGTTCCTAAAAACTTCAGCCATTTTATTTAAATGATTAAGCTGTGATTCAGTATTTTTAAAAAGTCTATTGAATTCTTTAAGATTGGGAGCTTTAAAAGAATTGAATACATCAAATAATTTGTCCATATCACTGATGAAATTAATTGTAAATTGAGCAGTAGGTGGCAAAATACCAGATTCCAAAGTTGTAGACATTGCAGAAGCAACACTATTACTGAAAATTTGGGCAGCCAAGTAAACTTTCATTTTTTCGAATGGTCCCGGATTAATATGGGCAGGTTTTAATTTAGGAGCTAAGCGAAGATTATTTTGTGAGTCATGATTATAAAAAGAATCAAGATGTGCTTTAGTTACTATTGAATCACCAATTAGAAAGTTGTGTTTAAAAAACATATTCCGAGTAGATTTCAAAAGATGAGGTGGGTCGAATATGTAAAAAATTTGTTTTCCATCTACTTCAAAATAAGGCTTGTCAGGAGAAACATAAAAGCTTTTAGAAAAAGTTACAAAATTTGCACCCTGATCTGTAACAAAAGCTTTAATACTTTGGAGGCGATAAATTGTTGATATGATTATGTCTTTCAGATCAGTACCAGTGCAGCTACTTGATACCAGAAAATAAGCAATTGGTTGCTTCCATTTTTCATTTATTCCTCGAAGCATAAGAACTAAATCATATTTTGCAGGTTCATACTTTTTACGCGAATTTGATTCGTGAAAACCTATAATTTTATCTTTTGAAACATTATAAAATGAGTTTGTTTTTAAAGCCATTTCATCGGCACAAAGTATGCAATCTAGCGCATTTGGTTTAAAATTACTGATTTTAAATGATACAAAATTAAAAAGAAAATCATTTAGACCCGGATTTATTTCAAATTTAGAAGTTACTCTCCTTAATGTTCGACTAGTGGGAAGGGATAGAGAATTGCGCAATAAATTGTAAACTCTTGGACCTAAAAAATAGATACTTAATGCAAGCTGATTAACTTCGTTAGAATACCTGAACCCTAGGTAGTTTCTTTCCTTGTTTTGAATATAAGATTTGACTATCACGAAGAAGGTAGGTGACAATTCTTCTTTACATACCTCCATGCAAATATCCATTTTATATTTAGGTTCATTTGCTAGTTGTCGATTCAAATTTATAATAATTTGTTTCAACTCAGCCTGAGCCCGCTCACTGTCCTTGAGTTTTTTCAGAAGAGTAAATTTTCTGGGAGTTCTAGATGATAAATAATTTGGAGTTTGTACACCCACAACACTTGTTTCAATACCCATTGAAGTTGATGCATCAGATAAACAAGGTGAGTTCATTGGTAATTGAGCAGAGGAACCTGTAAAAATTATTTTTTATAGTACATACAAGTTACTTATCCCTAACACAAATATTCATTATACAAACAATAACTTATAACAAAGATAAAATATTCAATGAATAAAAGATTTAAAAAAAATGTTGAATACTATTACTGTGGAATAGGTTGTTGAGGCAATGGAGTACAAGCGAGAGTTTATTAGGTATATTATTAAAAGTATATTGTATAAGACATACCAGGCGTTGAACATGACAATGGCATGAAGTCTGAAGTACTACATTCAGGATCATCATTTTTGTCTGGTTCATCCACACACTCAACTTCAATGGCATCAAACAATGTTGGTATAGCTTCTGATTTCAAACGATTTTTCTGAAAATTAGAAAACATGTCAGCTTCAAAATGCAATGAACAAAAACGATACTTAGTGTTAACAGCCAAGTTTTTAATTGTTTTCAATTGATGATTTTTGCAATTTTCAATCCAAACAGCACATCTAAAATATTATTATAAATATAATTAATAATAACAAATAATAAGACATTAGGATGTAATAATACAGTTTAATAAATGTCATTAAGACCTAAGGAAATACATAATATACATTGTTAGACTTAAATTAATGCTAACAATAATTAATTAATTAATTAATTTAGTACTTGAAAAGTTTGTGATTAAAAATGTGTAATTTATTATTTTTATTAAGATTTGTATTAATGATAGGTATGTAACTATAAAATAATTGAACTGAATGAAGTATTAACGGGTAATACATTTCTGTATTTAAAATGTGAACAAAAGTAAAATGTATGTGCAAATTAGCAAAAATATTACTTGCCTAGCAGTTTCTTTTGGAAAAGTGAAAAAACTTAAAGAGTCCTTACTCAAAATGTGGCTTTTACAATTAGTAAAGCAACATTTTGAATACTGTTTGGCTCGTTGATTTACAGAAAATTCCATTGCAAAACAACTAAAATTTGACAAATAAACACTAAGGCCTAAGGCGCAAGTTTACAAAACTTTAAAACTTCAATAACATTTTAGAAAAACGTGATTTTCACACGACACCACGACCGCACGACGACGGTAGCAAGCAACTAGTTAATCAATCGGATAAGAGACGGTTCAAAAGGTAAATATCGTTACAACAGTGTCGCTATAATGAACATAAAATTTAAAAACATCAATATTGAGTTTATGGTCAAACTGGTGCTTGCATTCAATATGGTGGACTATTATTTGGGCGGCCGAAGTGACAATTCTGATTTCATCTATTCTGTGCCTGTACTACGGATTGCCTATGTTTTTAAATGTAAAATTTAAGGGGGTGGATATCCAGAACTCCCCAAAACATTCTGCTTTTTCATGTCAAAATTATTAAGTAATTTATATTAACTAAAAACTATCGTGTGTTATAATAGTACTAAAAAATGATATTATTTTAATGCAGAGAAATATTTTGAGCGATTCCGCTTAAAAACGATATTTTACTTCTATTTTTTTAACTTTGAACAATTTTTAAAATACGTTTATCGGCATCAATAGATTGCTTTATATTTTTTATCTGCATATATTATACAATTCACACACGATGATAAAGTATACAAAAATAAAAAAATTTAAATTATAACAAAAATTAAGTGTATATAGACCTAATTATTTATGATTTTTATTCGTGCCCATTTATATATATTGATTAATACATTCTGATGATAATCTGCAGGCTCGTAAGTATATTAATTGGAGAGACAGACAATTTATAATGTAATTTTATTATATTATACCTAATCCAGTTTGTGACTTGTGTATTGTTATTTGTTGGATATAATCAACATTTGAATTTGGCGCGGTTGCATGCGACACGAATACGTCGCAACGTTTGTCACCTAGTTGCACCCGCCGCCGAATTCTGCACTAGTGAACTTTGTACTTCAAGGAAGGGACGGAACCGTCGTGGTCAAGTCCCGTGACCCATCACCATCCTCTCTCGTTTTCAAGCCGTCAAGGTTTTTTGTTGTGCATCTTTTTCATGTCTTGACCCGGTGCGTCGCCGCCGTCAATACGCCATTTTTATTGTTCCGTGCAACCGAGCCTCGCCGCTCATTAGCTCGTCGCGTACGACAGTTTAAGCGATTCAAGCTCCGGCCGCATATAAGCATTCTGGGGTCTGTTTCAGCACCCGTGTTCATCCACGCACTCCCATTGGTCGATTTCAAATTCCCGCCAAGTTTAGTTACATACAAAATATGTATAAAGATAGTTTATTAGATATGAGTGATAAGACAAATTATTACACATGATAATAGTACCTAATTTAAATACCCACACATTGACATTGTATTGTATTTGTTTTATATAATAATTTATAAGAAAGTAAAATGTTTGTAATTAGTAGGTATTAATTGCATAGATAGATTTGAACATAACTAATTTTATAATTGTTTTGTTTGGTATATGTTCTTTGTTATTAAGTAATACATTAATACCTACTATTTATTTATTCTACAACGCAAGATTTTATGAATAATTGTATTATTCTTATTTTATATTGCTTCAACTCCTAGTGGTGTGGTATTACTATTTTATTTGGTACCTACATTATTTTTTAATGAACAATTTAATATTTAAATGACAATATCTTCTACAAAATATACAAATACATAAACAACATACAACATTATATTAAATCAACACAAAATTTCGTAAAAATGAACAAATTAAAATTAAATACCTACTATAATACTAAGTTAAGTTAGGTAGGTATACTTTTATTAGTAGGTCAACTGATTAATTTTTTTTTTAAAAGTATAAAATATTATTATCGCCATCACTTATGTCTCATTGTATTTAAGCCGTGTACAATATAATTGTAATTTCTTTTCCTTAAAACTAACCAGACATATTATTTTCCGAGACGAAACGCACTGTCTTAATAATTGCCGGGGACAAACATCCGTGGACTGGTTTTTTTGACGGAGTCGAAACGTCCCCGTGATTCAGATTAGCTAATAGCTATTGAAAATTGAAAAATATTTAGATCACGGGCCACTATTTTTAAAATATTTTGCTTTACAACTAGTCCAAATACAAATAGTACGATATAGTAAAACATCTTAGAAATTCATTAGCTAATCTGATTTAAAATTATCTCACATCATCTCTAAATTAATATTGTGCATAATTTATTATACTATACATATTGTTAAATATTAACATAAAAATAATGTTATTATATTAATATTCTTATATATTTTAAACATTTTCTGTATATCATTTTACAACATTTTATGCAACTTGTAAAATGTTAAATAAGTACCAGCAATTATTTTATTTTTTTACATATATTATAAAATAAATGTTTGTTTTGGCCGAAAAGGGAATCTTTTTTAAATTTGGTCGTCAACGATCGCTATCGCGTGACGGGTATTCAGTGGTATTATTACTATTATTATGATCGGACATATTTATATATCTATTATATAATCACAATATAAAATACCTATAGACTATAGTATATAATATCTGGCGACCCGCTTAAAATTTGTCGGTTTTCCCCGAGATGGACGGAAGGTTGTAGCAACTTATTGTTAAATAGCGATAAGCCGATAACATAATAAGTATTTTCGTATTTATAATAGTTCTTGATATTCACTTCCTCAACGACCACAACCTTTTTTTCTGTACTCACTGTCTGACTGTCTCATTGCACTAGTCTGCTGTCTCTTGTCTACGTTTACGTTGTGCGTCATTTATATGTACTAGCAAATAACTATAGAATCTATAGTATTTGGTACTAGGTACTTTTTTTTTAGTATCTACCCGCTGTTGTACCTTACATCAGTTACATCTATAATTATAAAATGGTGTGGTGTGTGGTACATTTTACCGCAGACGATACTGTTGAAGTCGTTCCTGAGTTATGGTATCGGAAAGAGGGAAGTTGTGCTTGGCCGAAAACATCCAATATCAAAGATATAAAAAAAGCTGTTATTTTAAAAACACGTCCAAATAAGCACGATTTTTCTTATTATGAAGCACGATGTTTGACTAGTAATATCGGTAAGCATTATTCTAAAATATTTATATTTTGTACCTATAATAAAATAGTTAGTTCTACCTATACCTACATAATATATGAATATACCTAGGTATTTTATGTTTTTAGATGTATATTATAATATCATCTCTATCGGTATATTTCAAATTATATAATAAAATAACCTTTTCATTGGGTAATTAAAATTTGTATTTATAGTATTGTGTATATGATCTGAGTGCAGTACAGTAAAAATAAATGATAGGTATCTACATTGTATAGGTATTTAATATCTTGGTAGATATTTAGGAGGGCTTATTCACAACCAGCAGTGCCGGATTTACTATTAGGCTAACTAGGCTATAGCCTAGGGCGGCAAAATTTAGGGGCGGCAAATTTTTTCTTTTTTTTCATCTCTATAAACAGACAAAAAATTATTTTACTCTTTTATTAGCGCTTTCCTGGCCACGTCGACTGTGAAGAGGTAAATCCGGCACTGACAACCAGAGATAAACTATATAATATATTATATACCTAGGTACTTTTGTGTGATGTATTACCTATATATTTTTGATTTTAAATATTTTTAGACAATTTTCAAAAAGCCCAAAAAAAATGTAATATTGCTAAATGCAAATCTGACCTTTCTTCAATGGAAGATGATAAATTAAAAAAAAAAGAACCATCATAAGAAAATATAAAACTTATTCAAGCTCGGAATCTGGTATGTTTTAATGATATAATATTTATACTCGTATTTATATAACATAGATTACCGTATAATTTTTCAGATATAAATATTTTAAAAATTTTATTGAATTAGTTTATATACTGATATCTTTATAATACAATGTTTTATTTATGTATTTCATTTTTTTTTTATTATTGATATTAATTTATTTCTTTATGATAGTTTATCAAATATCTATTTTGTTTAGACGGTGAAAAATCTGATACACACATGAACAAAAATGCCATTCCATGTTATCATTCAGGTAAATGATTTATTTGTTTTTATAAATATTTGTATGAATAATTATGATAAATACAAATTTATTTGTTAGACTCGGGACCCCAACATAAAAAGAAAAACCAAATCCAAAACAAAACAATAAGTCAAACTGTTGGAATTGAACGTCGACCTAATGGATGGTCTCCATTAAAGACCTCTATTACTGATATAACAGGTGAAAATTTAATATGAAATACACCTAGGTACCTACTTGATAAAATATTTATTTTTGACTATACCTAGGTACCTTAGGACTAATTAGTTAGATTTTTAAAACTGTTATTTCTTAAATCAGTAAAGATTCCTTTGTCTAATTTTTATTTAGAAAAAGAAGAAACTATTCACATGGGCAATACAAAAACAATTTATTGATTTGAAACTCTCAGCAGATGAAACAACATTATTTTCTGGTAATTTTAGTTTTTTTATGAATTAGTTGTGATGTTTTTTATTTAGAAATAATTTAAATACTTATTTTGTTTCATTATAGAAAAAAAATCTCCATATAACCAAAGTTTATCTGATATAAATTTGCCAAGATCCTCTCCATCAAATAGTATGTATATTGTATATCATTAATGTATTTTTACTATTTCATCATATAATATTTAAATTCAATTTTTAAGGAGTAAAAAGATGTTTATTTTCTGATACTGATAAAAATAATTATTTGAATTTTAACTCTGCTGGCGTCAATAATAACTCTCCAAAAGTATCATCTGGTTAGTAAATTGTGTTAACAATTAATCAATAACTATTTTAACAGCTCTATATTTTGTTAACAGTAAAAGGTTCAGGAAAAAGAAGTTTATTTTCTGATTTTTATGAACATCTTCATCCAAATTCCAAGTCTCCTGATTTAATTAATGGCTCTACAACAAACATATTATCTGGTTAGTTAATTGTAGTATAAATAATAATTAGTAGTTATTTTAATAACTAGATAAACATATTTTGTTTTAACAGTTAAAAGTTTGGAAAAAATAAGTTTGCATACTGATGTACATAATGGTTCAAATTCTATTACTCCAAATTTTAATGGCACTTCAAAAGCATCTGGTTAGTTAATATTATTTATAAATATATAATCTTGATTTTAATATTTATCAGTATTCTATTAACAGTGAAAAAAAATGCAGATAGAAAGTCTTCAACTAATTCAAATTCCACAATTTTAAAAAAAGGTAATTATGATTTAATTGTTTTTTAAATATTTTTATTATACTTGTTATTTCAATTTTGTTTTTATGTCTTAAAACTAAGACACATTATTATTTGAGAGCATTTCAAATGTTTAAGCTTTAAGCTATGATATATATTTTAATAAATATACAGAAAGTTATATATATGAATTTAATTAATCAAATAATTTGTTAAACCTTACATACAATAGAATCTCTAGTTAACATAACACTATTATACTATATAGCCATGTAGGTAGCAATTTATTATCATTCTTTGTAACAGTATTTCTATGTAACAATTTTTTTCAAGTAATTGTCAAGTTAACTTATTGAGGTTTCACACTTCCACCGTAGATTCTGTAAATACTGGATAAATAAAGATTTTAGAAATTCATAATTATCATTTTACAAATCAAAAAGTAAAAGTTTAAAAATAAAACTTCTTATACATTTGTAATAAAACTGTTATACCTGCATAATATACAAGAAAATAACTATGTGTACAAAAAATAATAAATATATATATAACTCAGTTTTTAACAGCCATGGGGTTTTTATTGATATCTGGATCAAAAGATAATAGTTATACATTATTATTTATGGTTATATAACCATTGTATATTATACAATTAAAATAATTAATTCTTAACTGGGAAACTAAATACTTTTGAGATATCCTCATAATAAATACATAAAATGTAGTCAAGAAAGGGTAAATAAAAATGCATGTTATTTTATCATATTTATACTTGCTAACCAATTACATTACATATTATTTTCATTAAACTTTTATTGTTTGTTTAGATCTTTTATTAACTACCTTTAATATAGGAACATAATATAATTAATTCACCTTTTACTATTTTAATATTTTATTTTAATCAAATCACTGTTCATAATCAATAAATAATGTATTTATAATGCATTAGTTATAAATTGTACTTAATCCATGATTAATATCATTAATATTGTGATTATTTCAGATGATCGGTTCAAAGACATGGTTTTACATAGTTTAATTATTTTAAAACACAGTATCAGAAATTTGGATGAAAAAATGGATTTGTTGATTGAAAAAACTTCAAGAAGTTCAGAAAATACAAATATAAATGATGATGATATTATAGACCATGACGAAATAACAAGGTATGATCACAATTTTGTGATACGCATCATATCCCTATTAACAGAAATAGGAGTGGGAGTTATCCTCGGCTTTTCATTGGTCCTTGGTATTACGCTTATAAAACATGTGGCCCTGGCCCTCTATGATAACTATTAACTAGCATTTGAAAAAAAAATAATAATTATATTATGCATAAACACAGTAAAGTAAATAATTATTTTTAGTATTATTATTATACTATTTTAATGTTAATTTAAATGTTTTAATTAAAAAACTATTAATTGAAGATATATACAATATAGGTAGGTAATATACATTAAATTAATGTAATGACTATTTAATAAATTTTTGTTTTTTTTTGTGTTTCTACTTTTTTTTTTTGATATTTATCTGAAATTAATTGCTTGTTTAGATTATTCATTCTGATGAATGTTCTTGTTCTCACTAGACAGTCAATAACTTCTTGTGGAATAGACAAATATTGAATTGTTGGTGTCAATCTGTTAACCATATTCTTCATTATTCCTTTACTTTTTGTAATATTATCACCATTAACTAATTTAAATTCAATTTCAAGAAATTTGAGTGCTGTCAACAAATTGTTTGATGGTAATTTCAAACCACCTCTTGATTTGAAATTAGTCCAACAGTCTTCTGCAACATCACTATCATCTGTTTGTTTTATCAACTCTGGATATTTGCTGGCAAACCGATTACAAATATAGCCAGCTACATATTGAGCACTATCCTCTTCAAGCTCATTAAAAGGTTTATTTTCTTCCATCTAAATCACATTAATT
Source organism: Diuraphis noxia (assembly GCF_037042655.1). NCBI lineage: Eukaryota > Metazoa > Arthropoda > Insecta > Hemiptera > Aphididae > Diuraphis > Diuraphis noxia. Next base: position 15,781,218 of record NW_028301713.1, read on the forward strand.
ATTAATATTTACTATGTTTGATTGTATGATTTAGTTATGTGCTAAAATATTTTTTATTTACTTCAAATTCTTTTAGAAGATCAAAGCACTGTTCACTGATTATTGGTGTACATTCACTACCAATATTTGACTGTACGTTGGTTATTTCTGTTGGGTCATCTGTTTCAAACGTACTCGAATTCAACATTTGACCAGTCAAACACTCATTTTCAGTCAATAATCTGTTTTCTAGATCAAGCTGTGAGTTTGTATTCTCAGTAAATACAAAATCTGAATGTTTTCCAAGAATGTACCATCTCAGGCTAAACATTTTTTATTCACAATTGAGGGGCGACATTCCATAATGTACTATTGCCACTTTTCAAAATGTTCAGGAATCACGATTTTCTATTGTATACTGTTGTTAAACAGTAGAAAAAAGGTAAAATATGTTAAAAATTCAGAAAAATATACTTATTATACTTCTCAAGTCAAAATTACCTTAAAATTATTATTTTATTATTTTAATTGATAATTTTAAATGTTGGTTGCGCCATAGGGTACTATTTCCATCCAATAGTACACTTTGACTTACTTAAGAATTTAGAGAATAGTGAACCAAGTTTTTCCAAAATGTACTTATTCCATAATTTCCTACAGATGTTGAATAGTATTTATGAAATAAAACCCAATGGTCAAAATTAAGTAGCCTTTTTTGAATAAAGTATGATGGATGAAAACAGTTAAGTTGTAAAGTTTGTCTTCAAACATATTGCCAATACAAATATTTTACAGTTTTTGCCTTTTGGATAGCATGGTACCGAATAACTAATAAATAATAACCTTAATAATAAAACAAACTTTTTTTTTTTACAATATTCCTTGTGAATCAGAATCTATGAATTCATTAATAAAGGTAAAAGGAGAAATTACTAAAATAAAACAAATAAAATAATTTAACAATATTAGATATTATCTTTATCTGTTTAAAATAAAATAAAACCAATACATTAAAAATGTTAAAAATAAAAACAATTTAGCCTCATTAATAATAGTAATGTAGTATAAAGTATAACAAATAAAATAAAATAAATAAACAATATCAAATATATATTACCCTATACCTATTTAAAATACTAAGTACGGGTTAAGGTATTTTAACCAAATAAAATGAATATAATTTATTAAAATACAAAAAAAAAAAAATAAATTTTGCCTCATTTATAATAATAGAATAGTAAATAAAATAATAAATTTATTAATATTATTAACAACTAGATATTACCCATACCTATTTAAAATGTTATGATACAATCATTAGTCAGTCTCGATCTTCATTATATTCATCTATAATATCTTCAACGTTTGATTCACAACTTTCTTTAAATAAAAAAAAATTGAATTCATACACCTTAACAAAAATGTCATGCTTATTATAATAAGTTATGAATACAAAACTTTATTTACTTATATTTAACTCATTAGTTTTTTGAAGACATAGTATTTATATTATAATTTTATTATAGAATATTAATTATTAATTATTATACTAGGTACACATTTGATTGTATCTACCTCCTGTAGCCATTGATGAATATTCTTATCATTATTTGATACATTATTTTCAACAGCAATATCTGGTAGATGGGGTATTGTTGAGGTATTACCGTCTTCAGTAGTATCCTGTTATAACATTTTAAATTTTAATAAAATATAATTCATACATACAAAATGTCATGTTAACATTATAATAATGAGTAATGAATACAAAACTGCATACTGTTTATACCTAATACACTAAATGTAATAGTTTTATAAGACTTTATAAGTTATAGCTATATTAGTTTTAGGTATAAACATATTATTATTGTTAAAGCATTATAAATTTAGGTACATACTAACTACTACAAATTATGAATACTAAATATCTTACCATTACTCTTGCATTTTTCATTAAATTTCTTATGCGGCCTTTCGAAGTCATCTTTACGTTTAAGGAAGACGTGTTTATAAGGCAATGGCATGTAAAAATAATTGTTTTAAGCCTCAAAAGCAAAATAAAATTTAAACTATTATCTATCACGTATTCATTAATGATAACAGCCAAGTTTTGGAGCGAATTTGATGGTATAATGATGAAGTTAGAAACGTTCTATTATGTTTTACCTTTTAGGTTATTATAATCACTATATGAAAATGTAAATCCGCACAGCTATAGTGATAACATGAAGTTAGAATAAATATAAACTCAACATTTAAATAAGGAATAACTTTTTCATTTGTAACACATGGCAATAGTGCATCTTGAATATAACCGATGTACTAAATTTCCTTTTTATCATGGGCAATAGTACGTTATGACGTAGTCTGGATATAGTACATTTTGAAAAAAATCATGGAAATAGTTCTTTTTGAAATATTTCTATGGTCTGATTTTTAAATTACCATGGGCAATAGTACATTTTGGCCAAATTGATAGATTCAGTACACATAGTACATTCTGATAAATTCTCCCCATCGGCAGTAGTGCATTTTGACGCAATCTTAGTATTTGTAATCAATTTATTGATAGGAAATAGTACGTTTAGGCATAATTTGATGGTTTCAAACGATTCCCCGCCATTTAAACTATATGTTTTGATGTATAACACATATATTCAATTTTTGGCAATAGTACACTTTGGAATGTCGCCCCTCAATTATACATTTTAATTTTTTTAATTTAATTATTTAAATATTATTTAATATATTTAATTATTTTATGACTATTTATGTAAATTATAAATGACTAGTTATATACTTATACATAATTTAGTACTTACCAGTATTTGAAATCTAGAGGTGTTATACAATTACTCGCTGAACCTGTCATGCCTTTCAGAAAACTAAATAGATTTTCTATTATATCTTGATTTAGCCTTCTACCAATGATGTACTCCATGCCATGTTCATCTTTTAAATATTTTAATAATGATTTTAAAGATTTATTACACACTGCTATTCCTATAATAATAGGATAAAATAATCAAGAAATAATTATTAAAACAATACATGTTTTATTACAAAGTATAAAATTACAACCTTTTTGGAAAGGAACAAGGGTTTTTTTTCCATATATTCGCATTTCCAGTATAAAAGTACTCATTTTATCAAGAAGTTCATCTTGATGCTCTACATTTATACCATAGCTTGGAGTACTGCCATCAAACTTATGCTGAGTGTTGAAGATGTCAAACCAATTGTTGAACAGAAGAATCATTTCAGAGGCCTGTTTTTCAAGTAAACATATATTCATAGGTCTATTATTTATAGCACATAAATTAAAAAGCTTCTTACATCTTTCCAATTTAGTTTATCTAAATAATTCTTTTCCCCACAATAAGCTATGGCTTTAGCAACAGTTTCTGAAAAGACTTGGGAAGCTAGTTTAACATTCATCCTTCCACAACCCTGTACGTCCAGATGTCTCTCGGTCAAACGATATGCTAACTTTAAGTCGCCTGAATCAATTTTTAATAGAGTCTGTAAAATTGATTTACCTACATAATTTGAATTTGGAAGTACAAAACCACTAAAAAAAAAAAAATATTTATTATTATAATATATAATTAAAATTTCTTTTTATTTCAATATTCAACTTGTCAATTAGGTGATTCCTGGCTAATTTCAAAAGATGAGGTACATCTGCAAAAACATGTATTTTATTGGATGTCGATGGATGTTCAAACGTTGTATTTTCAATTGAAATGTTCAAGGTTCGCCATAAACCCATGTTGGAAGGACCCATGTCGCTTACCATAGCAATAACATTGAAATCAATTTTGTGTAACTCTTCAATTATGTTAAATAATAATTCTTTAGTCATTTTAGTATCATAGTTGTAAAAAATTGGCTGTTTCCAATTACTTGTAAGACCTAAATTGTTATTGGATTACATTTTATTAAATAATAAAATTAATTAAGAAATAGTAAGTTGAATTATTATTTTCAGTTAAACTTAAATAATATTTGGTACCTCTAACTACAACCGTCTGTACACATTTATGTGGACCAATTACTTGTTCGTTCTTTTTGTCATAACATAATCTGTTAGACACGTAAGTCTCATCAAAACAAATTACAGTAAGTTTTTCTCTACTAGTCATTAATGTTCCTTGGAAAAATAACACAAGTATACAACAATTTATTTAGAACGTTGATTAAACTACCTTTTTTACTTATAGAGTTTAGTTTGTCAAAAAAATGTATTGTTTACCTTTGGCTTTCATTAGAGTTAGTACACCTTCCAATATTCCTGGTTCAACTTTAAAAGTTGATGCCCATCTTCTTAATGTAGATAAACCTTAAATTAAATTTTATAGTTTAGTTGTTATAATAGTATCCATTTATTATTCTTTTTTATATGTTGTAGATCTTACTATTTATTGGGAACAGATTAATTTGTGAATATTAATTTTCATTTTCTTAAAAAATCTGTTCCCATTTTATAAATTAAATATAAACTAACCGGGTAATGGATATTGCTTTTTATTTCTTAAATATCGATAAGCTTTAGGGGATATACTGCGCAAATTGATTGCTGAGGATATATCTTCAGGCAACCACTTGTATACTTTTCTAGTTGGATGAAGAATTTGACTGATTTGGGTTGGACTGAATAATTTATTTAACAAATCATTGAAACGAGTTTCAAATCTCTGATTTTCCAAATCAACAAAATTTTTATAATACTCATTTTGAGCACTTAACCCTTTTATAATATTTTGAAGTTTAGTATTTTCAATTAAAAGAACTTCTTTATCCTTCTTACAATTTTCAAAATCATTTTTCAATCTAAAAGTATGGTGTTATACTCAAATAAATAATACTTAGGTATTTATAAATAAAAAAACAATTAACATTTATTTGATCATCATGCATAACAATGAATAAACAATAAATTCTAGTAGTAAAAAAAAATACAATAATACCAAACCAATAAACAATATAGTTTGTTATAAAAAAGAAAAACATGAATAAAATATGATTTACAATACTAGTTGAGTTGCACATTTATAAAATATTTTACATAAGTACATGTTAGTTAAGTAATAAAGTAATAATGTATAATTTATTGTCAATATTTAAGTAGCTAAATAAAACAATTATAATCTATATATTTGTAATAATTATAATTTATACATTTGTAATAGTTATGATGTATAAATAAATTAATGCTATTGATTTATACATTTGTAACAAATGTTTAAAAAAAATTGCTAAAACATATTATATTTCAATATTAAATACAATTCTTGGTCCGTCAGGTTATTATAAAAACTATACTCCCGCACGAACCAAGAAGTAGTATTTATATTGAGATTAACTTTTATGATTTTCAAATGGTTATCTTCCTAAGTAACTGATCAACTATGGATTACAACTAGTCATGCAAAACACAAAAGCAAATATAAAATATAATATTGGTTATTATAGTCACAGAAGAAATACATTTATTATATTTTGAAGATTTAATTATTTACCTTTGATACGAACAAGAATCATTATATTCTTCTGCAAGAACTTCTGCCCCAAAATTTGTATCAGATTCCAACCTATCAAAAAGACTAATTTTACAACTTTTTTTACTTTAATTGCTGGTTCAATACTGAAAAAAAAATGTTTAAATGTATTATAAAAATAGAAAATAATTAATTTGTTTAATTTTTTAAACAAAATAACAGCACATTGGTTTATTGATACCTGGTTGGTTCATCAGCTAGATTTGTAACTAAAAATGATCCAGACGGTGTACAAATTTTTGGTGATTGTTGAACTGGACTATTTTTACCATGCATACTTGTTTCAAGACATTCACGATTACTATAGTAAGCAAATAACATTTTTTTATTTGTATTAAACCAACTTCAATATCAGAAATAGATGGGACTTTAACCTTAATGGTACTGCATCAGGTTTTAGTTTTCTGCCACGGATGGGTGTGTAATTTAACATGTTTTGTGCCCTTGTTTTGTTCTCGTATGAACTAGGTGGAAAATGTAATGAACATACTGCAGCTAAAATTAAACTCGTCAAACATTGAATTATTATTTATAAACTAGTAACTAGTAAACTAACTTATTATGTCTTACTGATTTATTACAGAGTATTTTAAATATTATAGCGTTAATAGATTCATTTTTTTATTGGTTTGCTTGTTTATATAATTATATGTATTGTTATTACATACCTGTTTCAAAATTAATATTCACAGTTTCCTTTGAACCTTTTTGAATTTGTTCAAACCATTGAGCCCTCATATGTGAGTCTTTAGGAAATCTATAAATGTGAACTTTAGTATTGCTACTTTTTATTTTTTTACTGCCACTATAGCAACCAATAAATGCACAAACTGGCATAGTGAAAAAGCCAAGAACAACAATTTATAAACAAACACACTAACAGGAAAAAATGAAAATGTACCAAATACAGTATAATGTATAAAAAAAAAAAATATTTTAATATTTTATTATTAATATAACACAATGCATTATACAATCAAAAACTCATAAAAGGCGCGTAAAGTATAAGCCAATCAAATGACGAGGATTAATCCCACCCTATTCTGCGTAGACTGAACGAAATTCAGTTTGTTGTGATCATACCTTGTTATTTCGTCATGTTATAGACTACACCAACCTAAATTGTCTTTTCCCAATTGAAGACATAAGTACTCTTAATGATATTGAGGAGCAATTGGTGTCAGATAAAAAATATCATAAATCATTGGTGAGTTTTTTTTATACAATTCTTCTTATAGTCGTGTTTTAAATATATTTTTGTTATAGACAAATAAACTTATTGGACTTGGTGGAAAAACAGTACAAATATATATAAAAAGAGTAATGCAGCTTTTGTTCTCTGATGAACTATTAAAATTATATTCATTTAATGGCCGAGGGAATAAAAAAAAAATGTTTTTCTAGCCTAGTAATTTCAAAACTAATATTTGGTAAGTTACACTATAATTGTATTTATTGATTATATTTAAATAATTTAATTTGAGCTTTTAAATTTCTGAACTAAACTTGAATATTTTGATATGATTTCTACATCATAAAGTCATTAAATATGTATCTAGTATAATTATTTAGTATAATGTCTTTGAATACATATATACAGTTTCACCAGTCCAATATTCAATTTTTATACCTTATTTTTTTACCTCATGTGTAATCAGATAATAATTTTCCTGTAGTACATTAAGTGAATGAATTTATAATAAACGTTCACAACATTTTATTTTATATTATATTTTTAGACTTACTTTATAATAACCTTCAGCCTTTTTACTTTATATTGACCATTGCTTTTAGTGTACATTTTTCCAAATTATTTCTTCTCTTACAAGTAATTACAAATATTGATAAGAAAATTATTTTGTATAAACTTATTGAAAATGATTTTTTTTTTGAAGTGGCACATTGAAAATTGTCTAGTATCATTATAGGCTAGTACCTGCTGTAGTTGCTTTAGTTGCTCATATAATTACATATTTTAGTATTTAAGACCTTAAATAAAATAAATGGAAATACCTAATTAAAAATGAATCAACACTTATTATTTTTATATATTATTATTAAAAAAAATATTAAATAATATCTTGTTTATTCTATTTTGTTCTTAGGTTCTATAAAGCTATTGAACAAGTTCAAGTACGATAACGCCATTGATGACGTAGAAAAGTATATTAAAAATGCTCTTATTCAGGCTCCATTCAATATTTAAAAAAAAATATCCAATACTACGACTGTGGATTAATTTTTATTATATTTTTTGAAATGTTCGCAAAAATGTATTTTTTTTTTCATTGCTTAATTGAAAGTTAATAATTAATACATAAAGTACACAATATACAAATTACATACCTAATAATAATAAAAAAAAACTTGAAGATACTAATGAGTTTATTTATTTGTTATTTATACACACTCGTCTCTTAGTTTTAAGATGTCTGGGAATATATCAAATTTGATGTAACTCAAACTGCAGGTAATTTATTAGATATTGCAAGTCTTTTTTTTTTTTTGTTATGAAATGAATAAGACCAATATTTATGAAGAAAAAAAATGTAAGGATTTGGGGAATATTCTAAAATTTAAAGTAAAACCAATTTCTAGAGGGTACTATAATATATATATATCCTATATTATTTCACATCATCCTGTTAAATGTACCAAAGTATATATTGGGTTTGTTTAAGATTATATAAAGGTTTGATTTGTGTAGATTAAGATTTATGCAATAATTAAAAATATTAATTATTGTTTAATTAAAGATTTAATAAACATTATATTTTTAACGCTAAATCAGCATTTATGTTTTAACACTTCTTGAATATACGATTCGATTTCATTTCACATTTATAGAGCATTCAGTAAAGACTTATATGCTTCTAATTTCATCTAAAATCAACATTAAATAATGTTCAATATTAAAAAAGGTATCTTTATTAAACTTTTATTCAATGTTGACATGTTATGTGGGTATAATATAATTTTTAAACATTAATATATGTTTAGTAAATATTTAGGTTTTAATACTATTTTTTTTAACTATTAACTAATGTATTATAAATATTAAGAGCATAATATTGATGGAATACTTACAAAACGATATTTTATTTATATTAATATACTAACTGAATTTAAATATTAAAATTTTAGCTATACAATAGTCTTAAATAAATGTTGTACAATAAACGTTAATGTTTCAATCATAAATTAAGGTTAATTTAATATTAAAATATGTAACTGTTTTAAATATAGATAAAATAATGTAAAACCAAGTTAAATTAAACGTTTACTTTTGAGTATTAATAATTTAATTCAAAACCAATATTTAAATAAGTTTAAACACTAATAATTGTTATGTGGGTACTTGCCGACTCCTGAGTTAGAGCATGGTATTAACTCTGATGAATTTGCTAATTCCACTATCAATCCAAAATACAGGACAGTTCGCCATTGGTATGATGTTTGGAAAGAAAACAATCTGGGATCTTCTAATGATATAAGTGTTTTACAGGTAATTACACAAAATTCAAAAGTGTTTTTACTGTGAACTCTAATATTTCCTTTTTATATAAAAATTATGATTATAAAAGAAAAAAAGATCAGTATATCATAAACTATTATAATTAGGTATTTAATTATCAAATGTGTCCTTACCTAAGTGTCTATATACAAGTTAGTATTAAATAGTTATTATAGAAAATAAAATAAATAAATAAATATTATATCATTGGTAAGTACCAACCTAGAGAAATCAATAAAACGTAGAATCTATTTTCATAAATTTGAATATTTTAAAATATAAGAAGATGAAAAGTGAACACATTAAGTAACAGACATATATTTATATAGGTATTATATTTAAAAATTATAATATATATAGTATGTGTAGTTTTTGTTTTTACCTATGATTAAAAATAAACATTTACTTTATTCAAAATTTGACTGCATAGATATTTGTGCAATAATTATATTAAATAAATAAATAAACTATTTGCTCATCATTTTTTACAATGTATATGAATATGATAGTTTTATGTTATTAATTTATACGCACCTCTGAAGTTTTCAAATTTTAAAATAAGTAATTTTTATTTTAGAAACTTGAAGAGAAGAAAAAATATTATGAAGGTAACGGAATTATTGTTAAGTACTCTGAAAATCCATTTGCTGTTTTAGTCATCACCTCAATAATGAAAAGAGCTCACCAACTACCATTTGCAAAAGATATCGCTTTTGTAGATAGCACTTCATCCTGTGTCATTCAAAGTCATTCAGTAACATTCATGTTAGCACCATGTGGTGTTGGAGCAGTTCCTTTAGGCATATTTATAACAAAAGGACAGTCAACTGAAGACTATAAAGCAGCTTTTGCCCTTTTAAAGCAGTCAATGCCTAATGGTTTTAATGATCAAGGGTTTCCCAAACAATTTGTTATTGATGATAGTGAAGCAGAGAAGCAAGCACTTCAATCAATTTGGCCTGAATCTAAAATTAATTTATGTAGATTTCACATACTACAATCTGTCTGGAGATGGTTGTGGGATACAAATCATGATGTACTAAAAGATGATAGGAAGATTTTGTTTAAACTATTTCATAGGATTTTGATTGCTACAAGCTTACATAGTGCTGAAGAAGCTTATATGACAGCAATCGGTCAAATTTCTACAGAATACAGTTGTATTAATAACACTGTAATACCTACCTTTAAAATATGAAAAATGGATTAAATATGTTAATAATTATTGGAAAAGAAAAGAATTGTGGTGTTTGGTATTTCGAGATGCTTCTGTTCATGGGCATCAAACTAATAATTTTTCAGAAGTAAATGCTTGTATCTTTAAGGATATTGTACTTTCTAGGAACAAAGCATACGATGCAGTTGCACTGGTAGATTTCATTTGTACTGAATTAGAAGAATATTATCTGAGGCGTTTAAGGACTTTTGTCAATGGGAGAAACGATACAGCTCGACATATATTTGAAGATCAACTTAAACGAGCAACAAATATTCAAAAAGAATCTATACACAAATTATCTGAACATAATATGTATAGAGTTCAGGCTGAAACAGAAAATACTTTTTATGAAGTTGATGTAACAAATGGATTTTGCTCTTGCCCTAAAGGGAAACTAGGAGCATTCTGCAAACATCAAGCTGCTATTTACCATCACCATGAAATGAATAGGTATGCCAAGTTTACCAGCTATTAATACAGAATCACGTTACTTATTAGCAAAATTAGCATTCGGTGAAAATGTGCGTGACAAATCATTTTACATGCCACTTACATCAGAATCAAACATTAAAAATAATGATACAACATTGGAAGAAGGAAAAGATTTACATCATCAAAATAATGATCAACCTCATTGCTCAATAAGTCAAACTGATACAAATAACTGTAACAATGATCTTGAAAATACCTCTGCTCATGATTATAGTAAAGAAATTCAAAGTTTATTGACAACAAATTTAAATAAATATAAAAATACAGTTTCAACTTCAGTACTCAGCAAATGTTTTGATAGATTAAAAAAAGTTAAGTCTCCTGCAATGTGGGAATCATTTTTAAGTACTGCTGGAAGCAAAATAACTCTGAGACATCGATCTCGTGCAACAATTCATGTACAGCCAACAACTTTGGCACGAAGAAGATCTGGAGTTACGAGAGGTAGTAAACGACTGTCTGTGGGACGTCCAAAAAATAATGATCCCCCCAAGAAATAAAGAAGAAGAAATTTAGCAGAAAATGTAGAAAAAAATATACCAAATGCTAAATCACACGGGGTAGGTCATTAAGCTGTATTATTAATTATTAAAATATTATTATATGTATACTATAAATTATTATTAAAAATTGACATAGGCATTAATTTATTATTTATTTTATTTTGATAGGTAACTAACTGTTGTTAGCTTATCTGTGGATCAAACAGCATACCTAATATGTGTTTATTCCAATTATGTAAATAACTTACTCACAAAATAGATCAAACATATTATGTAAAAAAAAATAAAAAACAAGGGAAACAAAACGATAGAAAATACAATATATTATAGGTAGTTGTTACTTGTTTATAATAAAACTAATTTATTCAATGATCAATTCATTTAAAAGATGCCTATAGCCTATAAAATGATCATACTACATAATTGCAGATAGCTAGGTACCAAATAAAATAGTAATACCACACCACTAGGAGTTGAAGCAATATAAAATAAGAATAATACAATTATTCATAAAATCTTGCGTTGTAGAATAAATAAATAGTAGGTATTAATGTATTACTTAATAACAAAGAGCATATACCAAACAAAAAAATTATAAAATTAGTTATGTTCAAATCTATCTATGCAATTAATACCTACTAATTACAAACATTTTACTTTCTTATAAATTATTATATAAAACAAATACAATACAATGTCAATGTGTGGGTATTTAAATTAGGTACTATTATCATGTGTAATAATTTGTCTTATCACTCATATCTAATAAACTATCTTTATACATATTTTCTATGTAACTAAACTTGGCGGGAATTTGAAATCGACCAATGGGAGTGCGTGGATGAACACGGGTGCTGAAACAGACCCCAGAATGCTTATATGCGTGTCACGGACTACTACACTGGACTGGAAACGTCATGGGAGGCGGGTGACGGGGTAACAGGACGCTTAGTGTCCGCGAGAGAGGTGTAGAGAGAGGAATAAGTACGTGAACTAATCTAGCGCTACCTGGTTTACCACAGGTTTACTATACTTTCAAACGAATATATAATATAGAATGATACGACCACAGATTAAATAAATAATGATACGACAAACGTATTAAACTATTATTTATATATAACTAATTAATAACTGCATTATTATTTATTATTTATTTTTAATATTATAAAATAATAGTTTCATACACGTCATTGAATACATTTAATATATTTTTTTATTTTTCTGAACGATATTTACAATATTTGTCACCAATAATTACTGTTAGGTATTATAAAGTATATGTAGTACAAATATGTTCAGGTAAAAAATGTTCTAAACCAACATACTTCAGGTCTTTTACCTGATTACTTATTGAACTACATATTGCCGTTTCCCAAGATGATTTATTATCATTTGTGACACTGAAAAGTGTCACTTTAATATCGCGATTCTGGCTGTTACACCCAGCAACTGAACACTTACGCATTTTAAAGCTTAATTATTAATAAGGCAACATTTTTAAAAAATTAGGGTAATTTGTCAGTATAATTTGTTTATGGTGATGACTGATAAATTATCATTATCTTTAGAATTCGAAATGTTCGGATGTAACATAATATACGATGTGTAATAATATGTTAGTCAGTGATTTTCATAATATAATATAATATATATTATGTATAAATGTAGGTCTATTTGGCGGGAATTCAATATTTGGTTAGTGGTTTATCATTGAAGTATAGATGGCGCCAGATTAGCTCATGTACTATTTCCCCTTACTACACCTCTCTTGCGGACACTAAGCGGCCCGGCGGTAAACGTCTCGTTTCCAGTCCAGTGTAGTAGTCCGTGATGCGTGTCAACGTGTATTTAGCGTCCGAGCCGATAGTGCTCACGCTCCGTGTTGTGTCGTTCGTGGCACACACAAGGTCGAGAGGTTGTGGCCGTGCGTGCTACAACTTCCATTATTTTCATTTTCGTGATTGCCAGCCCGTTGTACGCAGTGCGATCTGCCGTGTTGTCACGCAGTGGCGCACACAGGATTTTTTTTCGGGGGGGGTTGTTCTATTAATAATTTACTATAGTATAGTCCTATGCTAAAAAATGATAAAACGTTGTATCAAAATAGTATGACCTATATTTGTACATCTAATATATTTTATGGTCTATATTATAATTTTTTAATTTATTATCAACAGAAGTTGAGGGTTGTTCATCATTTTTTTTACATTTTTTGTTAAAAAATGACATAATATTACCATGGGCAATTCTTTTCTTTTTTTCACTCATAATGTCAATAACTTAAACATGAAATAAATTTAATATTAATTGTAAATTGTATTAATTGTAATACTAATAAAATTTCACATTCACACAATTCAAAAACACGTTATTGCTTATCAGTTATCCTTATTAGTTATCACACTATAATTGAGACCATGGTTGTAGGTGCCCGTACCCGGTAACAAAAAAAGAGCGTCTAGACCATAGAAATACGTCATAGAAAAGAGAAGGGCGCTGCCACGGATAGTATATTAGTATCTATATCTGTGGCGCAGGCTGCCCACTAGCAAATTTTTTATCAAATAATTTGCTAACGGACAGCATCCTTTATCAGCACTAACAAAATCAAATTAAAATAATATGATATTATTTAAATCTTATAATATATTTGATAAGAAATAAGGACATAATAATTGATGAGAAATTTATTCGTGGGTTGTCTCCCTCTACAGACGCTCGTAATGAAGGAAGACATTTGGGGGGGGGGGGGTTATAACCTCTGAATAATAAAAACAAATAAAACATGGCGCAGTCAAGAGGATAATAAATGACACCAATTGTTTCAGTAAGTGTAATAATATTAATAAGATCATGGAGTTTAGACCACCTAAAGAGATGTCTTTTGTCGACAACATTTCTGAACAATGGAAAGAGTGGTATCAACAGTTCAATATTTTTCTAATAGCATCGGGTAAAAGTAATGAAACCGACGAGAGGAAAATAAATATCCTATTAAATCTTATTCGCACACAAGGTATTAAAATTTATAACAATTTCAAGAAACCTAAAAAGACAACGGATATCACGTATGATAATGTCGTTAAGTGGTTCAGTGAATACTGTGAACCTAGGAAAAATATAATATTCCAAAGGTACAAATTTGGTAGTTGCGTACAAAAAGAAGAGCAAACATTTGATGATTTTGTGACAGAACTGAAGACATTATCATCATTATGTGAATTTAAAGAAGAAGATAATATGATACGTGGCCGGATTGTATTTGGTATCAGAGATGCAGAAACCAAAAACAAATTGCTGAGCTTGGACAACCTAACACTGGACAAAGCAGAGACGTTATGCAGAACCAGAGAAGTAACGGATAAGGAAATACAAGAAATGACAATGGATTTGGCAAACATTCATTATATGGGCAAAGAACAGAAGACTTGGACAAAAAGTAAAGGTGGTAAGTCTATGATTAAGAGTAATAAAAATGTTGTTAAAAAAGAAAATAATAATAAGTTTAATAGAGTTAATAATATGTATAAGACAGAACTACGCTATGATTGTAAAAAGTGTGGTACAAATCATAAACCAAGAAGTTGCCCAGCTTTTGGTAAAGAATGTAGAGTATGTAATAAATTAAATCATTATGAAATAGGGTGTAAAAATAAAAATAAAAAAGTGTATAAGACATCTATAACTCAGGAGATAACTAATAATGAGGAAAATATGTTTGATGAGTTTTCTGTGAATGAAATTACTGAACAGGTATGCAATATAGAGGCTAATCAAAAAAGTTGGATTGAAGAAATTAAAATTGGAAATAAGTGGTTAAAATTTAAGCTTTATACGGGAAGTGATATAAACATTTTACCATATGATGAGTTTACTAAGATAAAGCCACAACCAAAATTAACTATTTCTAAGTATAACATTGAGGCTTATGGTGGTTTCAAAATAGATTCTATAGGTTCGTGTATAATTAATTGTTTATTTAAAAAATCTAATCTAAATTGCTCATTAGAATTTTTAGTTGTGAAAACTGAGAACAATAAAACTTCATGTCCAATTTTAGGACTACCAACTTGTGACAAAATAAATTTGATTAAAAGAGTTAATGAGTTAGAAGTAGATAACAAAAATGTCTTTATTAGTAAGAATATGGATGTATTCACAGGGTTGGGAAAATTTCCAGATTTGTATAATTTAGAATTGATTGATAACTATCAGCCTAAAATTGTTCCTTATCGTAGAGTACCTATAGCAGTCAGAGACAGATATGAATTAAAATTAAAGTCATTGATTGATCAGGGAGTGGTGGACTATGTTAAAAGGCCAACGGATTGGACTAATCATGTGGTAGTAATAGAAAAACCAAACAAAACATTAAGAATTTGTTTAGATCCACAACACTTAAATAAAAATTTAAAGGATGAACAGTTCCCTATACCAACCTTAAACGAAATTGTTCCTAAGTTAAAAAATAAAAAAATTTTCACAGTTCTTGATTTAAAAGATGGTTTTTGGCAAATTGGGTTAACTGAGTCAAGCAGTAATCTATGTTCTTTTGCAAGTCCTTTGGGAACTTTAAAATTTAAAAAACTGCCATTTGGATTAAAAATAGCCCCATCAGTTTTTCAAAGATATAATACTAAATACCTTGGTGATATTAAGGGTCTTATAATATATTTTGATGATTTTATAATTGCTGCAGATACTAAACAAGAACATGACAAAATTTTAGAAGAGTTACTTAATCGAGCTAGAAAATATAATGTTAAATTTAATAAAGAAAAAATTCAGTACTGCAAAGATCAAGTGACATTTTTAGGTCATGTATTTGACCATAAAGGAATGTCGTTAAATCCATCTCGTATAGAGGCTATTAAAAATTTAAAACCTACTAACAATAAAAAAGAACTTCAAAGATTGTTAGGATTTATCAATTATGTAAGGAGCTTTATTCCACATTTTTCACAGTTAACTGCCCCATTAAGGAACCTATTAAAAAAAGAGACTGAGTGGCAGTGGACAAATAATCATATGCTAGCTTTAAAACTCATTAAAGATAAATTAATGAATGCACCAGTGTTGTCTTCGTTTGATCCGAATAAAAGTATCACAATTCAGACCGATAGCTCTCAATCCGGTTTAGGATGTTGTTTATTACAAAATAAACAGCCAGTAGCATATGCGTCCCGTAGTTTAACATCTAATGAAATACAGTGGGCACAAATAGAAAAAGAGATGGCAGCAATATTATTTGCATGTACTAAGTTTCATGAATATATTTATAGTAGACATGTATTAGTTCATAGTGATCATAAGCCATTAGTTTCGATTATGCTAAAAGATTTTGATAAAATTAAAAATAATCGTCTCAAAAGGATTAAAACTAAATTGGCTGTGTATGATATAGAAGTGCAATATTTACCGGGCAAACAAATGTTTATAGCTGATTATTTGTCCAGAGACTACATTGATAGCTGTAAAATAGATGATGAATCTATAAATGATTATGTTCATGTAATAAATACTAAAAATGTAGAATTTAGCAATGAAAAAATGGAAATGTTTAAAAAAGAAACAATGTCTGATCCGGTACTAGGTAAAGTTATGGATTATTATACATCTGATTGGCCACTTGATAAAACTAAACTTCCAAATTTAGATGAGCTTAGATATTTCTGGAATAAAAGAAATGATATAACTATAAATAATGGATTAGTATACATAAATGATAAAATAATAGTTCCATTTAATTTAAGAAAATTAATACTGAATATTTTACATGAAACTCATTTGGGTATTACTAAAACAATAAAGCGAGCCAAAAACTTTTATCATTGGCCAAATATGGCTAAAGATATTGAAAACTATATTAACAATTGTTACTTATGTGCCAAATATCAAAGGAAAAATAGTAATGAAATACTTAAAAATCATGAGTTACCTAAACGTTCATTTGAGAAAATTGGCATTGACATAATGACATTGCTGATTTTGGTGGTAACTATTACTTGATAATTTTTGATTATTATTCACGGTGGTTAGAAATTCTAAAAATACATGATAAGTCTGTAAGTATAATTATTTCTACGCTTAAGCCAATATTCAGTAGATTTGGCATTCCAAATTATTGTGTTTCGGATAATGTTCCATTTAATAGCTCCATGTTTAAACAGTTTTCTATTGATTGGAATTTTAAAAGTATAACTACAAGTCCCAATTACCCTCAGAGTAATGGTTTAGCAGAAAAAGGGGTTGGCATAGCAAAAGACTTTATGCGCAAATGTTTAGAGACAGGTCAAGATCTTGAATTGTATTTACTTAATTATAGGTCATCACCAGTTGCTGGACTGAAATATTCACCTGCTGAAATATTACAAAATAGAAACATTAAAACTAAACTACCTGTAAATTAAAAAAACATTATTTCCAAAAATTCCTAATAATTTGTATAACCAAATGAAAGAGAACCAGCTGAAACAACAAAAATATTATAATAAAGGAAATCAATTGAAAGAAAAGGTATTTAAAATAGGAGATTCTATACTATGGCTTAAGAATAATGTTTGGGAAGTTGGTGTAATCATTGGGAAGGCATAGAAAAGTGTAGTTGATTCAACTCTCGAAAGTGTCAATGTTACGCACAACTGCACGTCGTTTTCCAGCCAGTCCCAATTTGTTGTTAATTTAACAAAAACTAATTGTTGATCATAATATTTATTTTAAATAAATAATTAGTAGTTATCTCCGTTTCAATTCAGAATCAAAATAACTACAAACTTATTTAAAACAATTATATTGTGTGTGACTTTAAAACGTTATTTTATTGTTAAAATAACTCCAACTATTAGTGAAATTAACTCTATATATAATATAGATCAAATAAGATATACTTCAATTCAACTTCATTATTGTAGTTGTTTGATAAGAAGCAATTGATGTAAAATTACACAATGCAAGTGTTAAAATAACCTCATTTTTGTTATTGATTTAATTTAAAAGAAAATATTGAATCAACAAATTTTAAATATTCAAAATAATTTTATTGTATGTTATTTTTACCACATAACTTTGAATATTTTTTACCTTGTAAGGTATTTTTACACTACAATAAGTAACTGGTCTGGCTAATATCGGCTTGAAGTCTACCAAGCCGTAGTTTAAATGCTATGAATACAAATAAGATTTATGACATTTGTCATTTATGCTATGCGTATAGCAAATATAGATACATGATATAAGGTAAATAAATGACAATTTTTTTCAGTTTTATATACAAATCAAACTTTTATTGATGTCACAAATACAATTAAATAAATAGGTAATATATACAAAACAAAATATATATATTATAAATAAAATATACAGATAGGTAATAATTTATTGTGATGAATACTAATAAACAACAAAAAAGTATTATATTTTAAATACATTACAAATTATAATGCATATCTTAATGATACAAACAGACTTAAGTATTAGATGCATCACAATATTTAGTATTATTTAATAATATGTACTAAATATTATAATCAAATAGAATCTAGTGTTGTACCGATTTTATTAACAGCAAAAAGATTTATAGCCCTAAGAAAATGTTTAAGTACAGCATCTGCTTCCTACTTGTGCAGTGCACACTTCTATGTAAACTATATATACACTCAAACCCTGATAAAAAATTATCCATTAACAAATTATTATGAAATATATTCTTACTTGCTATTTTCTTGAAATGAATGGTTTATTAAAAGTTGTGTGAGTAAATTCTGGGAATCGTCAGATAAAGACCCATCATTTAGTTCAGCATCAACTAAAATATATCTCCCATCATTGGTTGTATGTATTAAATCTAATACTGCCTATAATAGCCCAGTCAAATTAGACCAAAATTCGACACAGTTTGGAACTAATTCCACGAAAGCTGGAGTTTAATTTTTTTTTTAGATCATACCTCACTTATGAACATACTAAAAGTCCTGACACCTACCCCTTGTGCGTAGCCCTCTACCCCTCTTCAAAGGGTGGCGCACCCCTTTCACTTGTTTCGCTTATAACTCGTTAGATTTTCAACTTACGATAAAAATACCCAAGACCAAAATTAAAGACCATACAATTCACCATAGACTAGTGCTACTTTTAATATATATATATGTTGCGATAAGTGTTATTTTTTTAAAAAATATAAAAAATAAATTTTTTTTATCTTTTTTTTATTGTGTTTTAGCCAAAACCGTCAATAATACGCTGAAATGACCTATTACAAAAGTTAACGAGCATATTATTTTACATAAGATAACGTTAAATTATTTTAACAATTTTAATTAGCATAAGTAAAAATGTTTTTTATATAAAAAGTGACGATGTAATTGAACAATTTGTTGACAATTACAAAATATAAGAATCAGAAATCTAATTACAATATACTAAAAAAAAAATGTCGAAAGCTGAATTTCGGTATATGAGCAGTTTATACCTTACTTATGAACATACTAAAAGTCCTGACACCTACCCCTTGTGCGTAGTCCTCCACCCCTCTTTAAAGGGTGGCGCACCCCTTTCACTTATTTCGCTTATAACTCGTTAGATTTTCAACTTACGATAAAAATACCCATGACCAAAATTAAAGACCATACAATTTACCATAGACTAGTGCTACTTTTAATATATATATGTTGCGATAAGTGTAATTTTTTTTAAAAAATATAAAAAATAAATTTTTTTTATCTTTTTTTTATTGTGTTTTAGCCAAAACCGTCAATAATACAGTTAAATGACCTATGACAAAAGTTAACGAGCATATTATTTTACCTAATGTAATGTTAAATTATCTTAATAATTTTAATTATTGTAAGTTGTACATTTGAAATAGTCGTATAATTTTATAAAATATACAGTATGAATAATGTCATTGGATTATATTAACGTGTATATTATATTATTTATATTATCGCAATGGTTGTAAAAGATATAATTCGTAGAATCGTAATTCTTGTTGTATGGTGAGCCGGCCGTAGTACACGTGTAACACAAACAGGGTTCCAGTGAACGTTGAATCTTGAGGGGATGTATTGTTGTATTGTTCGGAATGTAGTGGCATTCCGAAGGGCGTCTGGTATTTCGCCAGGTAGTGTCTGATGCATATACGTCGACGGTCGACAGTCGATGTTTGTGTAGTCAATAGTGAACACTGTAACTGTTACATTATAGTCGATATATTTATGCGAGTAAATATTATTTTTAAATTAACGTTCTCAGTTCAGAAAGTGTTTATAAAAATGGCCAATTTATGTTTTATATGTGATGAAGAACTAAGTGTTGAAAGTGAATGTGTTTCTGTAAAGGCTAAGGGCATATCAAATCTTATAAATTCGAGTAAAGCGCGATTCGATAATAAATGGAAGTCTTTAGTGAATTTAGAAAATGTACTTGTTCACAAAGATTGCCGAAAGAATTACACAAGACCAGACGCCATAAGGAAATATGTTAATGAAAAAGAAGGTACGAGTAACATATCACCTGTCAAAGGTAAGCTACGTTCAAATTATATATTTAAATTTAAAGAAAATTGTTTATTCTGCGACAAAGAATGTTCAAAAGAATTGGAAAAAAAATTGAGTAAGGAACGTCGAGATAGTATAGTACAAGTATCTACCCTTCATTTTAAAACATCAATTATGGACGTAGCGAACAAAAGAAATGACGAATGGGGTAAAGAGGTGCTCAAACGGTTGAATAGTGTGATGTGTTTGGTATCTGAAGAATCGAAGTATCATAAATCGTGTGAACGTAGATTTTGCTCGACAAACCCAGTCGATGAAAATAAGAAAAGAGGGAGACCACAAGATGAAGATCTAGCAAACGCTTTTTCCAATTTATGTGATTTTTTAGAATCTGAAAATGAATGTCAATTTGGTCTAAATTTTTTACATGAAAAAATGGAAGGAACGTGCGATGAAAAAACTTTAAAAATTAAATTGATTAATAAGTATGGTGACGATATAATTATTACAACGAGCCGTGGAAAAAAGGCAGTAGTATGTTTTAAAAATACAGGATTTAAAGTATTAACAAATGCGTGGTATAATTCAAAAAAAGCAAATGAAGAAGAAGAACGGTTAAGAATAGTCGAAGCAGCAGCTACTATTATATGAGAGGATATAAGGTCATTTGTTTATGAGATCGATCCATTTCCTCCACCAAATCAATTCATGGATAATGTAAAACAAGACGTACCAAAGAGCTTATTATTTTTTTTGTCTGAAGTTTGTGGTAAAAATAAAAAAGTAAAATCTCAAAAATATGATAATAAATTTGTGGCTCTGGCGCATGCCATAATAAATTGTTGAAGGCCTCGCTCGTTCATTTCATCGATTCTATTGGGACTTGGTCTTTATTTGCACATTTTGGTACAAAACGTGCTATAGATATTTTTTCAAACTTTGGATTTTGTGCTTCATACACCGATGTTTATGTTTTTGAGTCATCATCTTTACTATACCCACAACCCAAAGTTAACCAAAACAGTTTTTCACAATTTGTTTTTGATAATGCTGATTTCAATATTAATACGATCGATGGTTATAATACTTTTCATACAATGGGTGGAATTCAATGTGTAGTGCCCAAAAATTCTATACTGTGGAATGAACGAATACAAAAATTAAAAACTGTTGTTACTGCAGAAACTATGGCCAATATTGCATCAATTCCAATTATTTCATTTGAAAAAACGGGTAATATGAATAACAAAATAATAATTCAAGATTTTAATAATATTAGGCCTACTGTTTATGATGTGACATATTTGTCCCCGAGTGAATTGCACTGGATGTGCGCACAGTGGTTTGGTGTTATAAAATGTCCTGGTTGGAATGGATTTATGGAAACTATAACTGACTCTCGGGAATACCAAGAAACGCAAATAAGTTTTTTGCCATTTGTAAACTTACCACCAAGCTCACTCGATTGTATTCATTCGGTTTTGATTTTCGCAGCTCAAGAAAGTAAAAAATTAAACCAAAAAACGTGTTTTGTAACTTTTGACCAACCCTTATACATAAAAGCACGCAATATTGTTGAATCCTCTAAATTAAATCCACAAATAGTAGTAAGACTTGGTGGGTTTCATCTTCTTACGTCATTTATGGGTTCAATTGGTTACATTATGGCTGGTAGTGGTTTGAGAGAATTATGGAACACTATATATGCAGCGAATTCAATTGATAAAATGATGACAGGACATGCATATTCAAGAGCAGTACGCGCACATATGTTAACTCAGCTTTGTCTTTCGAAAATAATTTTGGATGAAACTCAGTTAACTGAAGAATATAAAATCACTTTAAAAAATTATATTTCAAATACAGATTATACAACTTTGACTTTGGAAGATATAGAAAACCAAGAAATAATTCAAGATCTCATACGTAAAGTAGAAAATCAAATTAAAATAATTGCTTCTAGAGGTAAAACTGCTACGCTTTGGATACAATATTTTTATTTAGTTCATATTCTTCGTCAATTTATTTATGCCGAACGCATGGGAAATTGGTATCTGCACTTAGAATGCGTGGAAAAAATGATACCCTTATTTCACTCAACTGGACATTTTCAATACGCCAAATCTGCTCATTTATATCTACAGGATATGTATCAATTAGTAAAACACATGCATCCTGGAGAATTTAAAAAATTTTGTAATGAAGGTTACTTCACAATTAAAAGATCAAGCAAGTTTTGGTGTGGCACATGGTCAGATATGACTATAGAACAAACATTAATGCGGTCTATGAAAACATCTGGTGGCTTAATCAATGGTCGAGGTTTTCAAAATAGTGTTTTAGTTCGTTGGCTTATAGGCACTCCAGTTGCAAGTACAATAACCGACCAAATTGAACAATTTACAAACACATTTAATTTTACGTCAGAGCAACATGTTGATCAACGAGATTCTCGCATGAAAATTGATAACAAACATATCGGTATACTTACAAATTGGTTAAAAATACATAACCCCTTTCCGGAATTACACGAAATTATGTCAATTTCAACAGGAATTGTAGGAAATGAACAAATTAATTGTTATAAAGCACAAGAAGTGGGCCAACAGACGATGAACAATGTTATAGGTGATAATTTTAGTGATGTCAAGTTACAACGAGCAAATCGCGTAGTCCCTTTAGATTTTGCTAAAAAACTAACGGTTTGTATTAGAGATGACATTTTTTCAATTGATCCTTTATTACTCTTCCAAAGAATAATGATAAGAGTTAAGACTGACGAAGAGCTCAAAGAATGTTTTGAATACGAGTTATCACCTATTCCTCTTTCATTGTTCGACGAATCAGGTCAAATGCGAAAATCTAAAAAATGTGTTTCCAACTACAATCAACACATACAATGTTCTGGACAAAAATGTTATTGTAGTAATCGATGGAGGTTTCTTATTGCATCGTGTTGTATGGCCTTCAACTTCGACGTATGGAAATATCATAGAAAATTATATAAGCTACGTGAAAAGACACTATGGATCTATCTGCATAGTTGTATTTGATGGATACGCAAATACCGAATTAAATATTAAAAATTCAGAAAGACAGCGACGAAAAAATATGTATACGAGTATAAACGTAATTTTTGAAGAGTCAATGGATGTACTAACCACTCAAGAAAAATTTTTATCCAACACCGAGAACAAAATAAGGCTTATAACAATGTTGACTGAAAAGTTTTTGACTTCGGGTATTCTTGTTCATCAAGCCGAAGATGACGCTGATTTACTTATTGTCAATACAGCTATACGAAACACCGACGATAATATCCAAGTAGTGGTCATAGGAGAGGATATTGATTTACTTATACTGTTATTAACATTAAGTCCTCCAAAAAACACAATAATATTCGAAAAACCGGGTAGAGGAAAAATAGAAACAAGATCTTATGCTGTTGGAAGTTTACAAGAACATTTTAAAAATGAAATTCAAAATTGTATGTTTATCCATGCGATGGGTGGATGTGATACTACTTCGTCATTATTTCAGACAGGCAAAATAAAACACCTGAAAACAGTTCAAAAACACCCGGAATTACACGATTCATTATTAATATTTAATAGTGAATCGTCATCGCCCGAAGAAATTAAACGTGCCGGAGAAAAATATCTTTTAGCATTATATAAAGCTCCAGCCCATATTACATCTTTAAATAATTTAAGACATCATATTTTTCACAAAACAGCAGCTTCCAACAAAAAACAAGTACAACTAGCTAGACTTCCACCTACTATAGATGCGGCACGAGAACATTTGCATAGAGTGTATTTGCAAATACAGTTGTGGCGTGGTAATAAATTAAATCCATAGAATTGGGGATGGAAAGAAGATAATGGCAAACTAAATCCAGTTTTCACGAAAAAGCCACCAGCACCGGATACTCTTTTAAAAGTGATCAGTTGTGCCTGCGCAAAAACATGTGAACAAAATTGTAGCTGTCGAAAAGCAGGATTGCTATGCTCGGTTATATGCAAGCATTGTCACGGAGGTTCATGTTTAAATCAGCAACCGATCATAGATGATGTAGAAGAGGACCATATTGATGACAACTTTGAGGACAATATCGATGAAATATTTTTAATTGGAAATCAAAAAGAAGAAACCAACACACCGACAATAAAAAAAATTAGACCCACATAATATAATTAATAATAGGTATGATTTTAATAATTCAATACATAATATAATATAAATAATTAAATATGAAAATATTAAGTATATTAATTAATTTTGTTTCAGGACCCAAAACCCAACACCATTTTTATATTTAACTTCATAGCTTATAGTCTGAAAAAAATAAAAATAAATGTATAATTTCCAATTTTTGTAAATATTTTATAAATTATTGTATGTAATTAATAGTTTCATAATTAACTTTTTTTTTATTTCAATTTTATAAATATATATGTAAAATAAAATAATGTATTTTCATTGTAAATTTTATGGTCTTTAATTTTGGTCATAGGTATTTTTATCGTAAGTTGAAAAGCTAACTAGTTATAAGCGAAAACAGTGAAAGGGGCGCGCCACCATTTAAAGAGGGGTGGAGGGCTACGCACAAGGGGTAGGTGTCAGGACTTTTAGTATGTTCATAAGTAAGGTATAAACTGCTCATATACCGAAATTCAGCTTTCGACATTTTTTTTTTAGTATATTGTAATTAGATTTCTGATTCTTATATTTTGTAATTGTCAACAAATTGTTCAATTACATCGTCACTTTTTATATAAAAAACATTTTTACTTATGCTAATTAAAATTGTTAAAATAATTTAACGTTATCTTATGTAAAATAATATGCTCGTTAACTTTTGTAATAGGTCATTTCAGCGTATTATTGACGGTTTTAGCTAAACACAATAAAAAAAAGATAAAAAATTTTTATTTTTTATATTTTTAAAAAAAATAACACTTATCGCAACATATATATATTAAAAGTAGCACTAGTCTATGGTGAATTGTATGGTCTTTAATTTTGGTCATGGGTATTTTTATCGTAAGTTGAAAATCTAACGAGTTATTAGCGAAACAAGTGAAAGGGGTGCACCACCCTTTAAAGAGGGGTGGAGGGCTACGCACAAGGGGTAGGTGTCAGGACTTTTAGTATGTTTATAAGTGAGGTATGATCTAAAAAAAAAATTAAACTATAGCTTTCGTGGAATTAGTTCCGAACTTTTTCCTAATTTGACTGGGCTATAAACAAAATTTAAAGTCCTTAAAATATGTTATGTCTTTTTTGTATTTAAATATCATGTAAATAGTTTGATTATATTTGAGCCTGGGAAAGTTATTCAAAATGTAAAATTACCTAATTGAGTTAATAAATTAATAGTAAAAATTAGCTTATAATATTTTAATTATGTTACATTTAAATGTCTTAATAAATCCTAAATATAAGGTTTGACTAATATTAAAACTTAACTATTTTGAATTGTTTTAATTAAAAAATCTGTTACTTATCTGAATTCAAATAATAAACTTACTTCATTCGTCCATTCCATTGGTTTATAAATACCATATTTCTTATGTCCTAATGGCGATAGTCTTTCTTTTGAGCCGTTTTTAGACGTTGATGTACTCGTTGAAGGCGTAGATAGGATTGTATAATGATTTGAAATATCTTGGACTAAAGTACTTTCAAATAAATGTCCTCCAACAGACTGCTGTGTAACTGCAATTGTCTGCGGTGCCAAAGAATCCGAATATAGAAACTATATTACAGAAAACGATATGTTCGTTTAAGAACACCATTCAATTTAAAATTGCACTTTAAAAATAGAATTCTTTAAAAATATTTAGTTAATTTAACACGTACTTCTTCTTGAAACAAATCCATATTCGTATTGATAAAATGATAACATACATTTATACAATTTGGCAGAAAAATAAATTTGCAATATTTAATAATTGACCAACGAAGTACTAACGCTGTTATGCCTATGCGACTACAGCGAAGAACGCGGAGACGGTTATGAATTGGAATTTGAAATAACACAAGTATTATCATTGATTATAGAATAGACAGATAGCCCATGCAATGTTAATATTTGGTGACCATGCGTAGGATGCAACCACTATGGAGCGCTAGTGTAGTTGGGATGCAAGGAGGTGGTACCCCCATCATAGATGTTTGCCATGGATATGCGGGGAAGGGAAGAGGTGGCTTATCGCGAAGTGCCGATCTAAAAATAGAGTAATAATAAGAAACTGAAGATATACTGAAATGATTGGAAATAATAATTTTATTATATTATCATTTATTACTATCTTGTTCATTGTGGAACAACCGCCTTCCGAATTTTCTTGTTTTTTGAGTTTTAAGTTGCATTTACAATTAAAAATTCTTAAACATGCCTGGAAATAAATGCCAATATTTAAATTGTGGAAAATCAAAGAAAATGTTTCCAAATTTAAAAATGTATCGTTTTCCAAAAGATGATAGAAAAGAAGTATGGATAATACATTCAGGGGAGTAATTAATTTTAAATTTTAATTTTTCTGTACCATTGCGAATATTTATAATTTTTTTTACACATATTTTTTTATATCTACACAGGAAACACAAGTTTGTTTTCTGTTGATCCAGATAAACTCCACAATAGGTACATTTGTCAAGAACATTTCCCACCCGAAAGCTTTGTACAAAATTTTACTCAAAATCGTTTGATAGATACTGCTATTCCCTATAATTATCAATCTAAAACACAGCCATCTACATCATCAGGCATTAACCAGAATGATGAATCTCAGCAGGAGTATAATATAATGTCAACCCCAACTAAAACATATACACACTCAAAACCAGACATGGTAGAGTTAGTTTTTCCGAGCCCCCCTTCAACTTTTTCTACACCTCAAAAAATTAAAATAACAAATATAATTGACATGCCTAGCCCAAATTTAAAAAGGAAATCTGATTTGATAGAAATAGATACACCTAGAAAAATCAATTTAAAACAAAAATTAAAACTAAAAAACAAATTAATTCATAATAAAATAACTCAAATTTCAAAATTAAAAAAAAGAGTTAAAACTTTTAAAACTCATAATAATGCTAAGAATTCAATAAATATGCATAACTTTCCATCAATTAATTCTAAGGCAATGGTAACAATGCAATTAAAAGATAGGAGTCGTCCGTGGACATTAAATGAAAAAAATTTAGCTTTAAACTTATATTATAAATCACCAACAGCATATAAATTTTTACGTTCACAAAAAGTTAATTTACCTGGGCCATCAACTATTCGTCGTTGGATTGGTCAATCAAAATTCTTACCAGGTTTTAGTAAATTATTTTTCAGTCATATACAAAAAAAATTTGAGTCATCTGATTATAAAGAAAAAGCTTGCACTGTTTGTTTTGATGAAATGTATATAAAAGAATTTATAGAATATTCCAAAGAATTTGATTTTATTGAAGGTTTTGAAGATTTAGGTCATTATGGGAGGACCAATAAAAGTGCTAACTGTGTTTTAGTATTTATAGCTCGAGGAATTTACTCTACATGGAAATTTCCAATTGCATATTTTCTTGTTCATTCTGGAGTTAACAAAACAATTTAAAAAAATTTAATAATTGATGTTTTACAAAAGTTATTTGAGGTTGGGTTGTGTCCCAAAATTATAGTTTGCGATCAAGGCACAAACAACCAAAGCACTTTAAAATCATTAAATATTTCAGAAGATAATCCATTTTTTTTTATCAACAACAATAAAATTTTTTCTTTATTTGATGTTCCTCATTTACTTAAAAGTATTAGAAATAATTTAATTAATGCCTGTTATATAAAAGATAATAAAATAATCTCATTTGATGATTGTTATAAAAAACATATGAGTTGGACAAACAAAATCATAAAAGTAAGTCTCTCATCAAAATAACAGATGCATATATTTACCCTAATTCTTTTCAAAAAATGCGTGTTAAATTAGCAGTACAATTATTAAGCAATTCCATGGCCGCAGCAATCCGAACTTGTATACAAACAGGACAACTTCAAAGTAACACTTCATCGAATACTGCAGATTTTATTGAGTTTATTAATAATTTATTTGATTGTTTAAATAGTAAATCTTTATATAGTCATAATCCATACCTCTGTGCATTAACTGATCTAGGTGCTGTAAAAAATTTTTTATTAGAAGCTTCACAATACTTCACAAATTTACAAAAATTAAAAAAAGGAAAATTATCTCAACCTCCCTGTTTTAAAGGGCTTACACAGACCATTAAAGGTGTATTGCAATTTTTTGAAGCAGAGAAATCTAATGATATTGTATTTTTAATGACTAATCGTTTAAATCAGGATGTTTTAGAAAACCTCTTTAGTATTTTTCGACAAAATGGTGGTTATAACAAAAACCCAACAGCTAGAACAATCAGAACTTCCATAAGAAGTAATTGTATTTTTTCTTTATGTACATCAAAAGCGACAAATTGTGAGGAAACCCAAGAAGATGATAATCCAATTATAATTGACCCAGTTAGTTCACTAAATAAAATAAATTTTAACAGTTCAAAATTATCATCTGATTCCGACACAGAATGTAATTCTAATTTATCTCTCTGTTTTTTTTCATCTGACGAGGACTCAAATAATACTGATAGTAATATTGATGTCACTTTAGAAGACTGTTCTGTAACATATTTCGCAAGATATTTGGGCTATAAATGTATGAAAAAATTTAATTGTAACCAATGTCAACTTGAACTATTTGTTGATAAAAACTTAAATGATAAAAAGCAGTTGCATCTTCTTAATAAAAATTATACTTCAATTGATAATGAAAGTGGACTTAAAGCACCATCAAATAGCTTAAATAATGTAGTAAATAAAATTTTAAATATTTTTGAAAGCAATTATAAAAACTATTTGCATAAAAAGAAAATAAAATTTCAACTAACTGAGCGCTTAAAAAATAATAATACAATTAAAAAATGGCTTGATGAATCATTGACAAACTGCATAGATCATAAAATGTACATAATTGAACAACTTTAAATTTGTAAAATATTTAATAAAACAAAATTATTTTCAACTACCTCAAAATTAGCAAAACTTTCTAAATTAAAAATATTAAACCATATTTAAATAAATTAAATACATTTTTTCTTGTTCTGACCTTGTACCTATTTGCATAAAACAATATAGAAGCAGTCTTAACTGTCCTTTTTAGGACAATTCACATCAACTACATTAAATAGTTCTTTTCAGGACTAAGGATCAATTACATTAAATAGTTCTTTTCAGGACTTTGCTTTGATTTTTAAATAGTTCTTTTCAGGACTATTTGCATCAATTACATTAAACTGTCTTTTTTAGGACAATTCACATCAACTACATTAAACAGTTCTTTTCAGGATTAAGCATTGATTTTTATTATATTAAACAGTTCTTTTCAGGACTTAGCATTAAATTTTTAAATAGTCTTTTTTAAGACTATTTGTTTCAATTTTATTAAACGGTTCTTTTCAGAACCAACAAACATCACAATTTACTTTTATTCTAATAATTATGCTTCAATATAAATGTATAAATGTATTTTACCCTTATTTTGTGTTTTTTTAATAATAAAGACAATTTTTTTATTCTTTAAACCTAGTATTTTATTTCTAATCCAGTTTAGCAATCTTGGTATATCTTCACTCAGAATCGTTTTTCATCATATTATATAGACTTATAGTTGGTTTCTAAACTTAACACATTCAGTATGTACTTATAATAACAAAACACAACTATTATTTTATTTATAAATTATATTAATAATTTAATTATGTATATTATTTATGTTGTTATTGAGTTTTTATTCATTTTAAAATTTGAACACAAAAATACAAAACAATATATTTTATAAAGTATGAAAATACAATAAAATTAAAAATTACAATATGGTTAAAGATTTGCTTTATTTTTAAAATTTGGTAAATCTAGTATAGTATGTAATGTTCAATTAAATATTTCCGCCCAAAGCAGATTTTACTGAATCGTAACATTCCAAACATCCAAACAAAATTGATCTTTCGTAATGAAATTAATTAATTATTGCTTTCTGTAGTAGAATTCGGCATAAAAATTAACAATTTTGTGAATATACTATTTAGCGATAGTGGCAATCATAGTGCAATGCTCAGAAAATAATAAATATAGGTTTATCCATGATAAAGTCATTAATAGGCTTATCGCTTTTTCTGTCACTACCTCAAACCGGTCTAGGAATATGGTTGCATCCGAAAACCGCACACTTTTGATTTTGACCCGAAAAAGGTCAATAGACAAAAACCGCACACTTTTTCGGTCATTGTATAACAAAATACCCAAAACTTATAGTGGTTAAAACCGCACACTATTTTTAGTGCTAACTAACGGATTAGATAAGATAAGATTATAAGATATACTGCAATAATCATACTAACACGATTTAAGATTTTAGTCACCACTCGTTATTATTTTATTATATAGTCGGTCTTGTCTCTTGTGTATACAGTATATAGTATGTTTTTTTGCAGTTTTATTAAATTATTAAAATATTTTTAATCAGGCATAATAATGGATTTTAAAATAATTGAGAGTAATAAAGGGGGTAAGTGCTTAATACTCGACAATTTTAAATACAGACAATTTAGAGTGTGTAATAGTGGAAATGTGGTTTGGCGGTGTTTTATTAAAAACTGTACCTCCACGGTTACAACATGCAGTCAAATGAAGAATCTACTAAAAACTAAAATTTTTAAAAAATGTCGGTAATAGATTTAAGCCAATCAAACTTTAAAAATTGTACACGCCTTACATTTTTAAATTTTTTAAATTTTTGATTGATTACATTTTTATAATTTTTACATTTTAGAATACTCGTGTATATGCATATTTTTATTTGAATACATTTTTACATTTTTAAATTTGAATATTTGTAAATACATTTTTTTTTTTTTTGAATAAATTATTAAATGTATCTAATCTAGGTAAGTATAACCTTTTTGGGGTCGAAATAAAAAATGTGCGGTTTTTGGATACAACAATTTTAAAAATTGTGCGATTTTAACCTATTAAATGTGTATTAAATGTGTGCGGTTTTAACCTACTAAAAATGTGCGGTTTTGTTCTGTACTTTATTAAAAGTGTGCGGTTTTAGGAGTCAACGAGGAATATGTTATTCGCCGTCAGTAGTAATAATATAAAATTAATTCATACAACGCTACCTACCGGCAGCTATCATAATTAAAATTGTAGTCGCCGAAAATCCCTATAGCATGGTCTATCTGTCTATTCTATAATCAATGGTATTATGTATGGCGTACACTGCACATTAGTTGTAATAAAACTATTAATATAAACAAACAAAAGAACACACACACACAAACGTCGAACGACAGTTATCATTTATCAATATCTTGGAAACTTGGTCTATCTCGTCACCCATGACGCGGCCACGGGAAGTTTGCGCTAAATTTAGACTTCCGGTAAATTTTGCTCCTTTATCGCACGTCGTTTTAAAGTATAATGGGGTTGATTTAACATAATTGTAGTTATCAAATCCATTCTCTGCTATATATATTATGGTGGTCAAAATGCCATTTATGACTGTTGATTCGACCCACATTTATTATTCAAATTAATAAAATCAAAATGTCATATTAATATATTTTTTTATTATTTTGAGTTAATTTTAGATAAATTTAAGCATAACGTATATTTAAAATAATATAAGTTATGAGTAATTTTAAACATTTGTGTTGTTACACTATGTAACTCAATTCAACACGCCATTGTCGTCATGTGTAATACAAATATTTCTTAATTTAACTTATTTATATTCAACATCTTAATTATTGCTAAATCAACACCAATATTTCTATGTGTGATAGGTCATATATTATACAGGATGTGAAAGGGAGAAAATTCAGAAGGACTTCAGTACATTTGAGAATTAATAAAACTAATGTGATGATTGATTCGAATAAACAAAAAGAGATTGTGGTAAAGGGAAAAGGGCAAGCTGATATTAGAAAATCGAGATTTGGTCGTGTGATTAATAAACCAAAAAAATATCTAAATTAATTTAATTTGTTCTATTGTTTTTATTGTATTGTATAATTAGTAATTACCTTTACTTATTATTATTATTATGATTAATTGTATTGGTAAATTATGTTTGAGAAGCATTTGTATAATTCTCATTATTATTACTATTATTATTAATATTCAGTGCCGGATTTACTATTAGGCTAACTAGGCTATAGCCTAGGGCGGCAAAATTTAGGGGCGGCAAATTTTTTCTTTTTTTTCATCTCTATAAACAGACAAAAAATTATTTTACTCTTTTATTAGCGCTTTCCTGGCGCTAATATTAATAATATTAAAAGATTCAGTCTTAATATTATGTATCTAATTACTAAGTATTAATGTATAGCGTATTAGCTTATTAATTTTTTGTAGTCCCTAAGAAGGGAGATGTTGTGAACTGATTTGATTATTATTTTATTATCATTATTATTATTATCATTAGTATGATTATTATTATTTTCAATAGAGAGATTATGACTTTTACTTTATGTAGTGTTCATAAATCATAATGTAATAAGAAATACAGTGTGCGTTTTTCATATGATTTGTAAAATATAATACTATTCAATTTCCTGAAATCCACACAGATTCGATATTTTTGCTTTCCCGAACAATCCGTTTTCTTTGGTATTACTATCAATGGGGCGTTCCATGGTGAAGTACTTTTCGTAATAATTCCATCCTTTTCCATCTGATCTACCTGCATCGATATTTCTTGTTTGTGATTTTGTGGTAGTCTATATGGTTTAATATAAACTGGTTGAATATCGGGTGAAGTTTTAATTCTATGTTGTATTGCTGCTGTTCCCTCTAATTTATCACCTTCTAATAAAAAAACGTCAGAATATTCTGCAAATATATCCTTCAATGATCGATATTCTTCCTTGTTTAGATGCTGCAATCTTAAAGATTTTTCCAATAACTGTAAGCGATCTCCTTGTTCTTGAACTTCTGGTAATTTAGTGCACACTTTTAAACTTGTTTCTTCATATTGCTCGTACA
Organism: Diuraphis noxia; assembly: GCF_037042655.1. Taxonomy (NCBI): domain Eukaryota; kingdom Metazoa; phylum Arthropoda; class Insecta; order Hemiptera; family Aphididae; genus Diuraphis; species Diuraphis noxia. Next base: position 15,815,100 of record NW_028301713.1, read on the forward strand.
ATAGATTGTTCAAATCCACTGCCTGTAATTTTATTGAATTTTCATTTTGATTTACAATTTTTACTAATATTTGTCGATCCTTCACTGTAGTTATAACGTTTCCACATTGAACTAGATCTTGTACTGCTTGTGAATAAATAATTAATGTATCACTTTCTTTTATTCGATCGTCCGTAATTTGTATTGGAACTACCATTTCATATCTTGGTGGTATTACTGCAATGTCGTCATTGTTGATATTTTGAATGTTTTGATTTAATACTGTGGAGTTGCCTTCAGTCACTGTTGACGTAATCTCATTTTTTGCATAGTCAATCGCTATTTTATTGTCTTCCAAAAATTCTTTACCCAAGATTCCATCATGGGGTATTGGAAAATTATTACTTACGACTTGAAATCTTACTTGTCTTTTTTCTTTTCCAAAATACAATGTTAAACTTGTCGAACCGATTGTGTTAACGAAAAATTCGTTGATAACTTTTAATCGATATATAATTTTTTCGTTAACTCTTACATTGTCCTTAAGTGATAATAATTTAATTATATTTATTTCGCTACCTGTGTCAACCAAAAACTTTGAGTCTTGATTAACAAATTCTGTAGATTGACATAAAACATGATCTTTAAAAAGTTGTGCCTTTAATTTGAATGATCTAAAAATGTTACGGCTGTTGCTTTGATTTCCTGGACCGATCGTTCGCCGTTCTGAATCGATCCTGTTTCGTTTCCCGATGTTGATGGCTCTGCATTAAAACTTCCTTGACCTGCTTTTTTCTCATTATTGTACTTTAATTTTCTGCATACTCCAATTTCATGAACTGGTTTTTTACAATATTTACAAAAAATTGTTTTGTTATTATAGCTAGTACTGCTTTCTGCAGTTTGTTTATTCATATTCGCTGACCAATTGTTTTGTTTTGAATTTTGGCCTGTATCTGTGACCCAGTTTTTTTGATTGTCTTGCGGTTTTTTTTTAAATTCGTGATTTGACTTTGACCAACATACCTTCGCCGTGTGGCCTACTTTTCCACAATTAAAACATGTCATTTTCCCTGCTTCTTGTTTTGGCATTTTTGACTGTGTTTTCTTGTCTGATTTATATGACGTTTCCTCTTGTTGAGCTTCTGCTAGTGCTTCCTCAATTGTTCTTGGATGACTTGCTTTAACTATCATTTTCACTGATTGTTTCAATCCTTCCACAAAGATACTTAATGTCTGCGACTTTAAAATTTGTTCTATGACCTCTGCCACTTCTGTATTTTTATCTTTAGTTTGGACATTCAATGTTAAGTGAAATAATTTTTCTAATCTCTCAAAAAACGTACCAACATCCTCATCGACTTTCTGTCGAGTTGTTGTTAATTCTAACAGCAAATGTGTAGAAGTATTCCGTGGCTCAAAACAATTTTTTAAAGTTGCCTTCAGCTCCTCCCAAGTGCTAATTTTTTTAAACCGAATAACTTGAGCCGCCTTTGCCGTTAAATTTGCCATTAATGCACCTAACATCACGGGTCTTAAACTTTCATCGATACATGACAAAGCAAACCCTGCTGACCTTATAAAATTTTGTAAACCGTCAGAGTCTTGCTTTTCAAATTTTGGTAAGATTCGCAATGCCGCCTCCATAGAAGTTATCAAACTCATGCTGTGAGACTCTGAAACCACTTGACTAGACTCCCGAGAAAAAATATAAACTTGTGTACTTGGGTCAAACGAAAAAGTTTTCTCTAGAATATTAGAGCTAACCCCTGCGGGAACTTTTACCCGTCTACGTTGAATTGATAGATCTAAAGTATTTCGACCACTAACGGGATTCTGTAAACCTAATAGAGTGCTTGTATTTGGTTGTGGATCTACTAATTGACTACTACTGATACTACTACTTTTGTTTGGTGTAGATTGTCCAGCTCTACTATCGTCGGACTCAAACGACTTATCTGGTACAAAAGTTAAATCCTTACTATCGTCTTTTGTATACGAACTATCGTCACTCATTAATCATAAAAAAAATTAAAAAAATTGGGTGTTTCTAAATATAAAAATAAAACTTACATTAACATTACATATAACATTGTCGAAGTTGGTAGTCCGGAAGGCTCCTTAATTGATTTGACTGGAAATGCCCTGAAGTTGAAAATAGAATGCTCTGAAGACTGGAATGCTCTGAAGTCTGAATAGAATGCTCCGAAGTTTGAATTGAATGCTCTGAAGTTTGAATAGAATGATGTGTCTTGACTCGTTCAATAATAATTTAAACTTAAAACTGCTTAATTAAAAATCCTGTGTCTGCTACAATGGTTCGTTTTTTCCGCTGCCACCAATGTTACAAGTCGGTTGACCGTAGCCTCGTACTCGTAGAGTTTTGAACTCAAGTATATATTTAAAATAACAAACATGAACTAAATAAGTTATCAGTTAGTTTTATTAATCGAATCGGTATAGACACTCCGTGCTGTCCATTTCCAACCCCCTTACATATCATCTTATCGTACCTCATATCTAAATTTAAGTAGGACAATCCCTCCTATATAATTAGTGCATACTTGCAGATTTGGGATTGTACTTTATTTATGCTAAACTATAATAACATCTTTATTTCTTAATCCTAATTGTTTTACAAACATCATTGTTTAATCATACACTATATTATATCCGGTACCTACTATATACTAGTTATTTATAGTTAGGTATTCATAACAATAGTTTGACAGTTACACATACGCTGATCATAAACCGGTATTTTTATATTATAATATACGTATTGAATTCCGTATTAGTTTCGAATTGTATATGCGAATGTTTCACCATGAAGCTTATAAAATCGAATAAACGAAATGATAAAAAATTGCTCTACACTTTTCAAGAAATTGAGACGGACAAGGCAAGAATGTTGGCTGAGGTGGTAGAAATTAATCGAATAAAAGGTAAAACTGATGTTGGGTACAGCTCTGGAATGATTGAGAATATTCTCGATCATTCAATAATGCGCCTGTGTCACCGCGACAGCACTAGAATATTCTAGACGCGGCACCCCCTTCTCCCAATGCTGAGCTATCCACGGCGGTCTATATATATACGGGCCGCCGCGATTGTCTAACGGGTTTTATTATTATTCACCGTGTCTTATTGCGTTGGTAAGTTCCGCGTAATTTGTTGTGTACTCTTTTATTTTACGTTGATATTTGTCGCGTAAACCTTATTATTCGGCTGTTGCAGTGGCGCAGTACGCGGTAAGGGTTTTGTTTACTTTAATTTGCTTATTGTTTTATGTTATTGGTTTAATTTAATTTTTGTTATTATTATAATATTGTATTGTAATTTCATACAATTATTATTTTGATATATTTGATCACTTATATTGATTTGGTTATATTTCAAATACATTCTTTTGTATATACTATATACTATATATGTATATTTAATTAAACACATACAGTCCACTTGTCATTAGACATATCCATCAAAAGCGTGGTTACCCCGCACCACGATTTGTTAGGGACATCGCTTACAACTGAAGTTTAATTGAAAATTTTATGTCAACGTTTTTATGAAGTCAAATCTGCAGATATTCCTAATTTTTTTAAGCAAACAGGTCAGCCGTCCGCTGTCCGAATAATGGTCGCGTGACCCTTATCAGGCGAGAAGAAGGCGGTTATGAGTTTGTCGTTCCATACAATCCATACCTTCTGGCCAAATATGATGCACACATCAACGTCGAGCTGTGCTCGACCACTTAGAGTGTTAAATACCATTATAAATACGTCTTCGAGGGACACGACGCTGCTACTTTGGGCACTTTGGCTATTCATGATGGCGATGAGTTATTAAGGTAAGCAGATTCAATCATTTATAGTTTTCATACACAGAGTTTATAGTATCATATACAGCTTTCAATGTAATTGGTGTTATTACCATTATATATTTCAGCTATGTCAACTCACGGTACGTTGGGCTGCCTGAAGGTTGTCAAAAACAACAAATAACCGCTATGGCGGTTGTTTTCGTATGAAATGTACAAGAGAAGTCACACAATCATTAGACTACCAGTTCACCTAGAAGATCTTCAGACTGTGTACTTTGCTCCTGGACGTGTCGAAGAACGGCGGTTACACGATGCTAACTGGCGTCGTACGAAACTAACGGAGTTTTTTACACTCGACACAAACGACGAGGAGGCAAGACAGTACCTGTATCACGAGATACCGGTACATTACACTTGGAACCAAGCGAACAGGAGATGATCGTCGCGGCGACGACGGATGGCCAACGAGACGTTGGCTCACATGTATGCCGTCAGCCCAATGGATCAGCACCGATTCCACCTACGACTGTTGCTGCTTCATCGTAGAGGCCCACAGTCTTTCCAAGGCATAAGGAGGGTCGAAGGGATCGTACATGAGACGTATGGCTGCGGCAATCGCTCTGAGACTCATAGAAGACGACCAGGCATGGCATGCGTGCATGGAAGAGTCTTTGGCGTTAGATACTCCCTGGCAACTTCGGTATCTCTTCGTCACGATACTGATGCACGGCCATCCAGCGGAACCGCTGAGGTTGCACACGAGCAACGAGGAGAGCATGATGGAAGACTTCAATCGCCGTTTGCAGAACGTTGACCGCGCGAGGGTGGTGAATCTGAACGCCATTGGAGACCTTCTTCGGGCACACGGAAAAACGCTCGGCGATTACGGTTTGCCCAACCCGGACGTCCGTCCACTGGAACCGGAACAGGATGATCAACTGTTCAGTGTAATAGACGCGGCGGCTCGCTGGGCACAACAAGTGACCGACATGAATAACGAATGTATGGTTTAAGTTTCAAACCTTGATCTATTGTGGTGTATCCCATTGTTTGTCTGGCTAAGTTGCTTTGGGCTGCGTCAATCTCTTGGGGAAATAATAAATGCTTTTGTAGGGCGTTGATCGTGTCGCTGGAGTAAAGTCCTGCGTTCATTAATTGTCTGGGCTTTTATATGCCCAAATCCAAGTTGTTTGTGGTTTTAGGATTTGTGGTGGTATTTTTGTAGAGCCTAACTCATTGTAGTTGGGTGACATACTGATCCATTCTTCTTACATAAGGTATCCTGTCGGTAGTATGATGGTGCTGTCAATTTCAGTTCCATATTTCTGTAATGTGTGTGTTTTAGAGGTCATGAATAGTTTTTGTTTGTTGTAAACTACTGGTAGTTCTTGAAAGCATACTTTGTGGCTTCTGTCAAGTTCAACATCTACAGGTTCGCATTTTATTAAATATACAATTTCTCCGATTTTTAATGCAGTGTAACCAGGTCCTTCTTCCATAGTGTATGTGAATTCTGATAGGCTGTAAGCTGCTAATGATAATTTTTGCAAAAGCATGTTGCTTTCTAAGTGACATTGTTTAGTTACTTTAGGTCAATATACATGGAAGTGACTGTGGCTTGTAAAATGTTTTGTATATAAACGAATTTCGTGTTTATGTATGCCATGAGGTCTGTGTTTTATGTGGAAATTGGTCTAGTGTGGAAAAATCGTATGTTGGCTATATTTGTTAATATGAATAGTCTTGGATGTTCGGTTCGAAATACGGGTATGTGACATGCATAGTCTACATTTAATTTTTGTAGCGCAAAAGCAACTTTGTCAGATTCGACTAAAAAGGTTTGTATTTCAATGGTTGAGTTTTGGGATTGTTTAGATGTTATCAAAGTGGCTGGGTCCTCATATAAAGCATCATAGTCGTTAGTATCGCAATTTGCTTGTTGGATGTATTTCCATATGATTTCTCCTTTGCGTGAATCGATTCCATATGATTCAGATAACTTTAAGCGAGTACCTGTGGGCAATATTAGTTGGTCATCTCTACTGTTTGCGATTGCTACCGCTTCCGATAATATTATTTTATATTTGGCTTGTACTAAGATATTTTCCCATTCATATTTATCTGTTCGGAAGACTTCTCCAGTGCAGTCACCATCTTGATTAACCGGGCCTTTGATGGTCTCCGAAAAATACATTGTTTGATTTATTCTTATATTGCTTGCTGTTATGCCTTGGTAGAAAGTGTAAGCACGTTTAGAGTGTGCGTCCGCACATTGTGCTGCACTTATTTCTATGAGATCGGTAAAATATCCGATTTTTACAGCTTGAGCATCATCGAAAGCAGAGCATTTTGTAATTAAGTAGTCGGTTACTAATTTACTATGTAGCAAGCTTGGAATTGTATGTGTTTAAATTCTCTTATTTGCAATAATTCGATTACCGGGATTTTTTCTATTTTGTTTGGCATGGGGGGGGGGGGGTGAGCAGTAGTCTACATTCAGAGTGTTGAATGATGTTATATTGATCTTGGTACCTGAACAGTCGTATGCTGTAAATCATTTCGTATGTAGTATTGTATGTATAATGATTGTGAGTAACGTGTGTAATAACAGTTTGAGTTTAGACATATTAATAAGTGATTTACAAATGTTATTTACCTATTTCTGTAGGTTTCGCCTCTTCACTTGAATCCGATATGTCCCTTTGGAAGTATGGTTTCAAACGTCTAATATGAACGACATCTATTGTTAGTTTATTGTTTAGTACAAGTTCTATCATATAATTTACATCACTAATTTTTGAAATAATTTTGTAAGGGCCTATATATTTTGGCGGTTTTATTTGGTTCTTGGAAAGGGAATTTGACTAATACTAATTGGTTTGGTTTATATGTTGTAAGTTTATGTGATTTGTCGTGGTTTAATTTTTGTACTTCTTGAGCCTTTTTTATGTACTCTGGTATGCTTTCTCTGACCTGTTTTAATTCCTCAAGTGATTTATTTATATCATAAGATAGGTTTTCGGGAATTATTTGTATGTATATTCTTATGTTAGCATTGAAGCCGTGTAATAAATAATATGTACTGTAACTTGTGGATATTTGAGGTGAGTTATTGTAGCTAAATATTATATAAGGCAAATAGAATGACCACCTTGATTGGTTGTTGTCTTTTATATAGTGTCATATTGCTTGGCATATAACTCCGTTGATTTTTTCGGTGAAGCCTTGTGATTGAGGTGCATAGCTAGACGAGAATATCTGTTTTATTCCAAGGTTTGTGTATATATCATTTAAGATTTTATTTCTGAAATTTAGTCCTCTGTCTGAAGCGAGGTATCTGGGGACACCATATTGTGTGATGTATTGTATTAGAGATTTCGCTACTGCATTGGCATCTGAGGTTCTTGTGGCCTTCGCTATGACGTATTTTGAGCTTTGACAAGTGAATACGAGTATATATTTTTTGTTGTTGCTGGATGGTAGAGGGCCTAAGAAGTCCATTGTTATTCTGTACAATGATTTACTTGTTGGTAGTGGTATTGGTTCTAGGCATCCTGCTGGTTTGCCTTGTGACATCTTATTGATCTGGCATTGTTGAAATGACTTGATAAATGCTGTTACTTCTTTTATTAATGATGGCCATGAATATTTGATTTGAATTGCTTTAATAGTTTTCGTGATCCCTAAGTGTCCTGCTAAATTGGGGTTGTGGTGAGCTGTTATTACGTTTTGAATTAAGTTCTTTGGAATTACTATGGCATTGACTATGTTTTGTTTGGGCATGTGTCTTTTTAGATATAATATTTGGTTTGTTATTATATATCTTCTTGATAGTTTTTTATATTTGTTAGATGTTGGTATGTTGTTTAGGGCTTTCATTATTTCATTACAAAATTCATCAATTTTTTTGACTTTGTATAATGTTTATTTCTGTAGGTTTTTCAGTGTTTAGGTTTTGTATTAATTCTTGATGGTGGTACTGCGAGTCGTATTCGAATATTACTGCGTCTATTATGTTCATGATGTTTTCTCTGGATAAACAATCTACAACTTTGTTTTCTTTCCTGCTTTGTGTTTTATTATTAAATCAAAATCTAATATTTTTAATGTTAGTCTTGCTATTCTGGCGGAGGGTATTTTTAAGTTTTTATAATACTGTAGACTAATGTTGTCCGAAAATACTGTGAATTTGCGTCCCCAAAGAAATTCTCTGAAGTAAGTTATGTCAAATACTAGACCTAAAAGTTCTAAAGTTGTAGATGAATATGTCTTTTTAGAGTCTAATACCTTTCGTGATGCATATCCTACTGGTCTTAATTTATTATTCTGGTCTGGTTGTTCAAGTATTACTCCGAGGCCACTTATGCTATCGTCGACCGTTACATAAGTATCTTTGTCGTCAGAAAAATGCAGTAAAATGTTTTTAATTTATTAAATGCATTTTCATGATCACTATTCTATGTTATGTGTTTGTTGTTATCGTGTTTAGTTAATTGAAATAATGGATTAGCTATGTGTAAAAAGTTTCTTACTACTCTTCGGTAATAACTGCACATTCCTAGAAAACTGCGTACTTGTTTTAGTGTTTTGGGTCGTTCGAAGTTTGTTATAGCTATAGTATTTCTGGCTAAGGGTTTAAGGCCTTCATTGGATATTTTTGATGTCCTAAAAGTTCAATTTTTTTGTGCAATTATTGTGCATTTGGCTGTTTTTAATGAATTGGTCTACTCGTATAAATTCAAATACTTTTCCCAAGTTGCGTAAACCTGTTTCGAAGTTTTGCCCAAAAGTGGCTAGGTCATCAATGAATATTATTACTGATTTGTATAGATACTCTGAAAAGGCTTTATTGAGTTCTCTTTGAAATATTGCACTTGAATTTTTGAATCCTTGTGGTAATCTGGTAAACGTCATTAAGCCGTGTACTGTTGTGAAAGCTAGCATGTATTGGTCTTGTTCTCTAACCGGTACTTGAAAGAATCCGCTATTAATGTCCAAAGTTGTGAAGGACTTTGAGCTCTCCAAGCTGCGGAATAAGTCTATAGTTCTGGGTAGTGGGTATTGGTCAGATTCTATTATATTGTTGAGTTCTTTGTATGAAACGACTAATCTGTAGCTGTTTTTCTCCTTTTTTTTAACTAAAAACGCTAGTGAAGGTGGAAAATTTGATTTTTTATATTTCACTATGTTCGCTGTTATTAGTTTATCTAATTGTATTTTAAGTTTTTGTCTCTGGGAAGGGGAAATTCTGTGTGGTGGGTTGAATTTTGGTTCTTTTGAATTTGGTTTGATTTTTATCTGACAGGGTTGTATTTTCGCTGGTTTTATGTGTGTTGTGTCAGTAGAAAATATGTGTATGAATTGTTTTAATAATTCTACAGTTCGATGGTGTTGCTCTAGGGTTATGTTATTAGATATGTTGATTTGGGTTCCTTCATTGTCATATACCTTTTCTCTGTCTATGTTTATAATCGTATTTATAGTCTGAATTTCTCTGTTATGATTTACTTTGTTGTTTATCAATGTTTTCGAGTCTGTTTTTTATATGTTGAATGGAAATGTAATTTTCCGAATGTATTATTCTTTGTGGTATTTTATTTTATTTCGATTTGTTTTTTATTAGTGTGCCAGGGTACCAGTGGGTCCCATTGTTTAGATTATACAGTACTGTGGGAGGTATGAATCCTGATCCATATACATATCCATCTTTTGTTTTATCTGAATATTGAATCCGAAGTGATTTGCAATACTACTTAGTTGGTCATCGTGCCACCAGTAGTTTGGTAGTTCAGATAATCCTAGTAAGTCTATTATGTTGGCTAGGGCTATTATCTTTTTGGGTTTGTTATCATTTATACCGTTGGTTAAAGCATATAATCCGCAATTTCCATCGGATAGTACGTTTTATCCCATACGGTATTTAGAAAATGTTTTATATATAATATATATATATATTGGGGGTATTGGATTTCGATTTCATCATTAGTATTTGTAATTCGATTGTATGTATTTTTTATGTTGGATATTATGTTTGATTTTTTGTTTTTTTGTGTATTGCATATTAGCAAGTGTATTTCTGTTTTGTTGAATATTTAATATATCATATTCTTAATTGTGTCCCATATTAATTCATTGTTTGTAATATTATTAACGCATATAGCTATGTAATCGTATCCTTCTGTTATGGCAGAGTTTTTTAGATTGTAAAAATTATCAAATATGTCTATATAAGATGTCGGCATATTATGTTTTTCTTTGTATATTAGATAGTGTATGGTTCTTTGTTCTGTGTCGATTGTGGTTATTTCACCGGGCATAGCCGTTTTCGACCAAAAACGTACACTTCCCTTTTCGGCCGATTCACTTTTCGACAAATTTAAAAAAAGTCTATTCCCTTTTCGACCAAAATTGTACCCTTCCCTTTTCGGCCGATTCACTTTTCGACCAAATTTAAAAAAAACGCCAATTCCCTTTTCGACTAAAATCGTACCCTTCCCTTTTCGGCCGATTCACTTTTCGACCAAATTTAAAAAACATCGATTCCCTTTTCGACCAAAACAAAAAGTTTTGTAATATGATATGTAAAATAAAGAAAATAATTGGTATATAATTTTTGTAAAATAGAATACCTATATATTAGCATTATTTCTATGTTATGTTAATATGTCATAATGCGTATAATATTTTATAAAAAATACAACAACAAAATTATACAATACAAAAAGTTTAATATACCTACCTAGGTATTATATTTTATGTTATATTAACAAAATTATACAATACAAAAAGTTTAATATAGGTATTATATTTTATGTTATAGGTACATATTGAAAATTATTAAAACCTATATATATATATATATCGGCTCGTTTTTTTACACAAATGTTCACTATCCATGGTCTTAAAAACGGAAACTATATTCCATTAATATTTTGTTTACTTCCAAACAAGACTATTGAAACTTACATTCATGCATTTCATTTGATATTACAGAAATGCACTTCTTTAGGTGTAACATTATTGCCTCAGTATGTAACGACAGATTATGAAAAAGCAATAATTAACGCAGTCCATGAAATTTGGCCACAAACTCAAATTATTGGGTGTAGGTTCCATTTAACCCAAGCTTGGTATCGCCAAATCCAAAAAGTAGGACTGGCTACTGAATATCAAGACCGATCTTCAGAAATTGGATTATGGTTGCGCCACACTTTTGGATTGCTTTTTCTAGAACCAAATAATGTTTTAGATTGTTTTCTTCAAAACTTTATGGCTGATCGTCCTATAGATGATAAAGTTATCAAATATGCAGACTATCTCATTGACAACTATTTAACAGACGATTGTGACTATCCTCCAGAAATATGGGCATCAGCAAGTTCTAGTTTACAACGCACGACTAATAACTGTATAAACTAAACTCTAAAGTATATTATTATATTGTATATTATTTTCTTTATTTTACATATCATATTACAAAACTTTTTGTTTTGGTCGAAAAGGGAATCGATGTTTTTTAAATTTGGTCGAAAAGTGAATCGGCCGAAAAGGGAAGGGTACGATTTTAGTCGAAAAGGGAATTGGCGTTTTTTTTAAATTTGGTCGAAAAGTGAATCGGCCGAAAAGGGAAGGGTACAATTTTGGTCGAAAAGGGAATAGACTTTTTTTAAATTTGGTCGAAAAGTGAATCGGCCGAAAAGGGAAGGGTACGTTTTTGGTCGAAAACGGTCTCGCCCATTTCACCTGGTATAAGTTGTAAGCTGTCGAGTATGTAAGACATGTTACCGTATTTTTGTGTTAATTTGTTTGATAGATCAGTTTTGTGTTGAAGGTCAGCAGATATTGTGTGTGCTATAGAGTATTTAGGTGTGATATTCAGTATATCTATATCAGTTTCAATTATATTTGGTGATATCATAGTATTGTGTTCTATGTTGTCGATGTGGTTTTCGATTTGTTTGAATTTGTTGTTCATTATTTTAGTTTTGATTTTCTTGTTTAAGGTAATTATTTTTTTAGTGTAGTCGATTTTAGCTTTATTACTGGCTAGAAATTCGTTTCCTAGTATTATGGTGCTGCTCAGATTTTTTATAACGCATACTGGAATTTTAAATGTTGTGTTTTCAATTTTTAGATCAATGGAAGTCGTTCCAATAAATTGTAGTGATGTTGTATCTGGTCCTGATAATTGATATTTGTTTGATGGATTTATTAGCCTGTGATCAATTAGGTCTGGGCGGATGCAATTTATGTTTGCTCCAGAGTCTATCGTTACTTCGATGTCTTCGTTGTTTAAATTTGCTGTTATATATAATGCGTTATCTTTTCTGTCTTTGTTTATTATGATTTGTATTAGGTCTGTTTCTATAATTGTGTTGTTTGATTTCTGTTGGTTTGGTTGTGTTGTCGTTATGTCTGGAATTTAAGGGTAATGCATATTTCCAGATTGAGCATTTAACCTTTCTATTGGTTTTTTTGGTCGGAAGTGGGGTTTTTTGAGTAGCAAGTTTCGGCTGTGTGATATCTTTTATTGCATAAATTGCATATTAATTTCCATTTGCATTCTGCGCTGGTATGGTTGTATTTGTTGCAGTGTTCACATTGTGACTGTTTTTCGGAGTTATTATAAATTGGTCTTTTGTTGTAATTGGTGTCATTGTTAGATTTTTCTGGATTATTGTTTCGGTTGTCATTGTATTTGTTGAAATTGTTGTAGTTAAGCAGATTATTAAATCTGCTGTTATTCTGATGTTGGAAGTTGTTGTTTCTGTTGATGTTAGCTTGATTGTTGTTTTGATAGTTTTGTGGGTAACGATTTGTATGTTGATTGTGATTAGTTGAATTTAGTTTGTTGTTATTGTTAAATTTATTGTTGTTGTTAATTTGTTGGCTTAGATTATTCATCATAGTTACTAAGTAGTTAATAGATCCATTTGTTTTTTTGTCTTGTTGTCATCTGTGGCATTTATGTGTTCTTTAGTAATTTGAGCTCTGATGTCATCGTGAGATTGTGTAGTATTTCCGGTGATCATGAATTCCGTGGATTTATATTTTCTGATATTCTTCTTTAAATCTTCTAGTGTGGTGTTATCTAATATTCCTACGTATCTGGCTATTTCAGGTTTGAGTCCTTTCATTATATTATGTGCAATTTCTGATTGTGGCATGTTGGGATCTATTCTTTTGCATATATTTTCTGCGTCGTTGATGTATAATGCTGTTGTTTCAACAGGTAATTGTTTTCGTTTTTCTAACATGGTTCTCAACATGTAGTTTTGTGTCGTAGGTTCAAATTCTAGACGGATAGCGTTTTCTATTTGCTCCCATATCCTGTTTGGGTTGCTATTCTCAAAATTGTTAAGAATTTTAAAGCTGTGTTTTGAAGGTAAATAGCGATGAATGACTTTTTTTGTTTTGCTGTCCAGCCATTAATGGAGCTGGCTTTGTAGAATTTTTGTATGAATGAATCAATGTTCTCATGTGCTGCTCCGGAATATTTGTTTGGTTTATAAAATGGTATTCTGTACGACATTTTGATATTATTATTTTCAAAGTCAGAATTTATCCAATCTCCTTTTATATATCTGGATAGTCTAGATCTTAATGCTGGTAAATTGCCTTCGGTTTTTAATTTCTTTTTTTTTAGTTCTGTAGTGATATTCGGTAGATTTAATTTAGTTATTTCTTCACAGGATATTGTAGCGAGTAATTCGTTGACTACCTTTTCTTGTGGTTGATTTGTGGTATTGTGTTCCTGATTGTCTGTATTTTCGTGGAATGGCATCTGTTGTGATTTTTTGTAAAGTGGTTTCAATTGGAAATGATATGCAAGAGTAATCTAAAATTTGTATTAGTTCTAATAATAATGTTTCGAATGTTGATGGTAAAAGGCATCCTCTTGTAGTATGCTTTATGATGAAGTATTGGAAGTATTTCAGAAATCTTGGTTCGTTTATTTTAGTTTGGGCTCCAGCACTTTTGGCTAAATATTTAATTGTTGTTTTGTATTGAGAGGTGAGTTTGATTTGAGTGTTGAGTACTGTTGTTGAGATTGTTTTAAAAGATTGTTTTAATAACACTATAAATTGTATTTTCTGACAGTTACTAAGGCCTTTGAGATTGTTTTGTGTGGCATTCATTTGTATTGTGCTAGTTAGTTTTATTTGTTATTATTTCTAATTAGTCGAGTTAAAGTGATCAATTTTAAATATTGATTGTTTTGATGATTCAAGGTATGATGAACTGATTTTTTTGTTTCAGAATGGAATATCATGCATTTCAGATGTTTATTAAGAAACTTGTGTAGGTATATTGTAATGATTGTTAATCTTGGTTATAACGTTACCTAGTTGGGCGCCATTTGTAGTGGGTAAAAAATATAAAGGGAAAGAGGTAGAGAGAGAGAGAGTGAGAGAGCTACAACAGCTAGGTGGCAGGGAAAGATAGCGTTGAGCAGTGTCCACCGGATATATAGACCCGGGATCACGCTAAGTCCACGTATAATCGAATAATATATATCAATGCGTTACCTATACTGCACTTCCTTATTACTGCACTTTTTATATTATACACTGATGTTCGTGATCAATGATTTTTTAAATGTGATAAATATAACTATTCACTTACCTTGTGTGGATTAGAATGTGTAATACGTAGACCCTCACTGCATTGGTTACGTCTTTGTTCGTATGGGTCGATGCACGTTATTTATACCCTTTGATTATTTTCACAATATCCTATCACAATTAAGTGCACATTTTTCTTTATAATACACTGTTGACTCGTACTAATCGAGATTAAGTGTCATCTTTATTCGTATTTCACATACACGGGAAAGGATTCGATGTCTAGCGGATTATTATGAGATTGAGCTACATAACAATCATGCGTGTGTTTAGGTTTGCTTATATAGTTGTATTTAGGCTCCAGATGAGGAAGGAGCCGGGCCAAGAGGATATCCTGTCCACTCTTTAGCTCTAAGAATGTAACTAAAAATATACTTTGATAATTCGAAGTTTAATAAGCAATGAAATATCAAGCAACGTCTATCTCATATTCTAAGCACGTGAGATAAAACACATATTTATTGTTTGGGATGAATCGTTGGATGAGCAATAGATTGTAATTAGTTTAATCATTATAGGATTGCATGGGTGACATAGTAAATAAAAGAATGACGTTTTTTTGTGATTAACGAACATAGATAAATGTACGAAAATAGACTCATATCTGGTGATAGAATAAACGCAATATTGAAAGTTAACTTGGCATAGAACCAAAACTGGTTATGGTTTTAACAAAGATTTCGGCGGCATTTAGATCACTGTGGGCGACGTGGACGTGGTGTAGCGTAGACATCCGTGTTGCACTGTGTGTGTGTTCATTGCCTGTGCATAACGCTTATATAGTGAATCGATTGTCTTATCCCCACTTAATTGTTATTACGTAATCTGAGAATGTGTTATTCATGTCTGTTGCGAGAAGTATGGTTGTGCGCATGTTAGTTATGTCGAGTTTTCACACATTGTCGTTGGTCTTTTCGCAATGTTTTACTAAGGGGTTTTTCTGTTACGTCATGTTGTTCTGTGGGTTATTGTCCTTTTCTTTTTTGTATAATATCTTAGTGCATATATGGTGTTTTTTTGTTGAATGTGTGTTGTGCGCATGTATGCACAATAAGCTTTGTTTCGCATGTTTATTGTTTTTTTGCAATATTTTATATAGAAGAAGTGTTATGTTGGGTCACGTGTTCATACGTGCTAATGTTATTTGTCGTTTGTATAATATTTTGCATTGATAATCATCATAATAATCATAATAATAATAATAATAATAATATTTTCTTTATTACGGAAATAAATCCCAATTACATTTTTTTTTTTCATATAATATATATAATATACTGTACACGTACATTAACAGTAAATGAGTTGTATATAACAATAATTTTAATAACAATGATAATAATAATAATAATAAAAGTAACTTAAAATTTAAAGAGGAAATAGGTATTAATATCATACAATAAATATTTAAATATTTAAATTTCTATAATAAAAAAAACAATAAAATGAAATAAAACGAGATATTAATTTTATTTCTAATACCTAATTTGTTATGTATTTCTTAGAACATTTGACATAAAAGTATTTAGAGAATTATCAAAAAAATCAATATTTTTTATAGAGTTGCCTGTGGACATTAAAATATTTGATGGAGAATTTCGCATATAGTTTGTAGCTGAATGTTTTATGTAGAATAAATTTACAGATCGGTGGTTTATTGAATTTATTTTAAAATTTATATTTTGTAGTAATTCCGGACAATCAATCATATTATTTAATAATTTGAATAAAAATTTTGATTTAATTTGCAGAAATCTTTGTTTTAATGATTGCATATTAAAAAAACGGATTGTAAGATTATAATCAGGATGGGGTGCTCTATAAACAAAACATTGATAGCATAAAAATCTGATAAAATTATTTTGAATTTTGTTTAAATCTTGGATTTGCGTTTCTAAATATGGATGCCAGATTAGGAGTGCATAATCAAAATGTGAACGGGTTAGTGAGTAGTATAATGTTTTTAACGCAGATTCATCTCTAAAGTTTCGACATGTTCATTTTTAAAAACCTAACTTTTTCGACGCTCTATTTCTAATATAAAGTACATGGTCCTTAAAAGATAGTTTGGAGTCAAATTTTACTCCAAGATCGTGTACTGTAGAAACTTTTAATAAATTTATATTACCCAACTAATAATTTAACTGAATAGGTTGTCTTTTTAAAGAAAATGTAATATAGAAACATTTTTTTTTTTAATTTAAGTGAATAGCATTTTGATGGCACCATTTATACATATTATTTAAATCTAATTGTAGTTCAATAGCGTCTTTTGTGCAACTAATATTTTTGAATATTTTTGCATCATCAGCTAATAATAATATTTTGGAATGAGAAATTACATCTGATATATAATTTATAAAAAGGCAAAATAATATTGGGGATGAATGGTCTCCTTGGGGGACACCGGAAGTAACGAGAATTTGTTCAGAGACATAATTTTTATATTTTACAATTTGGGTGCGTCCAGAGATGAAAGAATAAAACCAAGAAAGAAGTGGTTCAGTGAATCCATACGTTTTCAATTTATTTATTAATAATTTATGATTAACCCTATCGAAGGCTTTTTCCATATCGGTTAGGTATATATGAAATCAGTTTGTGATTGCATTTCAAAAGAATCTAAGATTGCGTGTTTAAACATGCACAAATTTGTTATTGTTGATCTATTTTGCCTAAATCCATGGCGGTCATTCGATAATAATTTATTGCATAAAGGCGTGATAATATTATTCACCAATTTTGAAAATAATTTAGGTATTATTGACAATTTAGATATAGGACGATAATTGTTTATTAAACATCTGTTGCCTTTTTTGAAAATAGGGGTTATATATGAGGATTTACATTGTTCTGGAAAGATACCTGATAACAATGACTTATTAAATAAAGAGGTTATAGCTGGAGTGAGTATTAATGCACACTTCTTTAGAAATAATGGCGAAATTTCATCAGGACCAATTGCTGTTTTATAACTAATATTCCAAAGTTCATTGAAAATATCTATCTGTTTTAATTCAATTTTATTAATTGTTTCGATATTATTTTGTTTTAAATTAATTTCTGGGCAGGTTATATCGTTTGTGATGTATGTATTAGAGAAGTATTTTTTAAATAAATTAACAATATCGTTACCATTATTAACTTCTTTATCTAGGTATGACATAGTGTTTGGTAATTTGTGATAGTAATAAATATCGTTTTATTCGGAAACGTAAAGACACACAGTTGAAATGGAAGTGTTCAAATAATAAATGTACTGCAAGTATTCTAACAGACTCAGAAAAAAAATTATTGATTCAAAGACTCGGTTAGTTGGAAAACTGAATCCATCTCTAGAGGTAGGTGTAGATGGAGAAATTGGAGATTTGTTTTGAGAATTATTTGGCACGCTCTGTATGCGAGACTTTTGAATAATTAATGGAGAGACGGTATCACGGTATTTCTGTTGCTCATTATGTGTTTATATTTATCACCTGTTTGGTAGGATTACGTAATGAGTAATTAGCGGGCCGACCGATCGGCCGCTGTGGATTAGATAACTAGACCTAAGCCTAATTAATTAATTAAATTTATTACTGATTTGATGATGAGACGGTACAGAGCCGATGTAGAGATGTGAGACGTCGCGGATTGGACTCGGCGTACTTTGGCGAAGGAGAACGTTTTTTTTGGGAAAAATTTAGCGTACTTAACACGCAATGACGGTTTGATATCAAAAATAAGATGAAATAAAAATAAAAATAGTATAACATTGTAAATAAAAATATAATATAATACCAATATGTTTCACATTAGTTTTTTGATTTTATTATAAGGATTGCGGAAACTTGTGTTGTGTTTTCCAGTTTTTTGACCCAGCAAAAAAAAAATGTAAAAAAAAAAGGCGGGTAAGTGGGTATCGCTCTGCTGTACATTAGGGGGTGGGGTGGACCTCTGACTAGGGTAGGTTAAATTTGAATGCAATGATAGGTATCATTGTATACGAAAAACGATTCTGAACGGTGACTGTTTATCTGCCTAGGATATATTATAGATTATTAAAAATTTTCAAATCTTAGATTTAAAAGGAAATTTTTTTATGAATTTCTAGCTTAAAAATAATTTGCGAATTTTCGTGATTTTTACGTATGTTGTCAAAATTTAAATTTAAATGCTTGTAAAAAAAAAAATGTGAGTATGCATTTCTTTTATTTTTCAACTGCTATTGTAAAAATGCTTTAGGAGCCTTGTATTAAATTTCCAAATCTTAGATTTAAAAAGAAAAACTTTTATGAATTACAATTATGAATACAATTAAATTACAACCATATAAAAAAATCGATTTGGTCGAAAACGGGTTTTGTGTAAAAATTCCCGTTTTTCTGTCATTTTCTTTTTGTTTTTCTCGTTTTTTTTGAAAACTGTTGGAAAATGTTTACTTTTGACCTGTATAATACACCAAGGATATTCACTTTTACATCGGAAACCACCCCCAAAGTTTGAAATTGAAGCATTATTTCGACTAGTTATGTTGTACACGATCACAAAAACAAAAAAAAACACACATCATTGTAAAATCAATACATTCATCACTTCGTTCAGAATCTAAACAAATTTTGAATCTAAATAATAGTTGCTCGCTACGGAACCCGCACAGCGTGTTCAATCTCTCGATTATTAT
Organism: Diuraphis noxia; assembly: GCF_037042655.1. Lineage (NCBI taxonomy): Eukaryota > Metazoa > Arthropoda > Insecta > Hemiptera > Aphididae > Diuraphis > Diuraphis noxia. Next base: position 15,834,190 of record NW_028301713.1, read on the forward strand.
TAAAGGGACTGGTACGTCCAAACTGTAGTTTTATTTCTTCTTATTTTCATCAGCGCAGGCTATACTTTTATAGATTGACTATTAATAATATGGTAAAGTTTAAAATTTTTATTATACGTTTCTTATAACTGTGTAAGAACTAACTATCTTTTGCAATAATATTAATTATTCTGCATAATTATTTTTGCTACACACCATCCCCAGCACTTTCAATATTATAGATGGTTCAAATCACATCTAATTTTATGAAATTCTTTTGTTGAGTAAGTGGTGTCACTATGTCGTTTATTGTCTGCCATTGACGTGCCTGTGGGTTGTGTTGCATGAAGAGGGTTCAGTGAAGACGTTGTTTAGGAGTTTGTACAATTAATGAACCTAGGGTAAATATAACAATAGGTATGTGAATTTTCAACTTGCTATGAAACACGTTTGAATAAATACGAAAAATATATTCGAGATACTAAATATGATAACTAACAATAGTTAGATAGTTTTTACCCACAAAAATAATTATTTAACCATGAGAGAGGATGCCACAAAGAACTAAATGAACGATTGCGATGTCGGAATGTCCCAACCATTCAATAAGGAGAATAATTTTAGTTCAAAATTATGTAATTTTCAGTACAAGATATACATTACCAGTCTTGTTAAGTATTCAAATACAAGTATTAAAATACTTTTTGAAGAATTTTTTGATATTCTAAATACAATATTTATTAAGCATTTTGAATACTTTTAAAGTATTTTAACATAATATAAATACTTGTATTTAAATACCACATGGTTCGTTTTATGAATTATTTTTGACAACAATTTGACATCAATAAAAATAATATTAAATCGGCTTAATCTGTAAGTCTTAACAAAAATATAATTTCATATTTAACAATATCACGAGCATGGACACTCAATTTTGGTTTATGTATTGGATTTTTTTTTTAATAATTCATATTAGTGGTTAATACCACTTTTTATTTATTTATTTTTTTGTAATTTAATTGTATCAATAAGAATAAGATACCTGAACATGCTTTTGCGTCTAATTTTTTTTTTTCAAATTGTTAAAATCTATGGTAAGTAGTAACATAATATAAGTACCAATACATAAAAGATGCATGTTATACAGTATGTAGTTTAAATAAAAATACTTGTATTTGTTGTGAGTATTCGTAAAATACAATTTTATAATAGTATTTTCAATACTATTTTATTTGATTACTATTATTAGTATTTTAATACTTTTTCAAAAGTATTTTTTGCAAGACTGTATATTACGATATAAAATTAAAGGCAGCCGTGTACAACCGATAAAAGGTGTATCTCAATAGTCTCAACTCTCAAACTGCACGCCACTGTTAGTCGTTGTGAGAAGTTGTAACATGTATTGTATTCTAGGAAAAATACACCTCATTTACACAGATGTTAAAAAATAAATATAGTATTAACCAACGAATAAAGAAAAATATGATTACTTTTTATGACAAACAAAAAATGAATTATTTATTGTGAACATTATTTCGTTTATCATGGGGGGGGGGGGGGGGGGGGGGAGTATGGGCTAGGTGAAAGTCGCTTATAAAAGACATCGAGCAACATTTTTTTATTTTAATCATTGTTAAACGTTGTTAAACGTTCACATTATTTTATTATATTAAATCAAAATGTACAGTTTAATAAAGATCACAGTTATAGTTATTGCAATTTCAGTTACTATACCACCTACTTCAGGTGATGTGGCGAGCGGACGATGTATGGATTATTTTTTGATACAATATAATGATTTTATTTTGATTATTTTGTATTGTTTTTATGTTTATCCGCATTGAATTGCAAATTTTCTAGAACTAATTTATAAACTGAAGTCAAACATAACTATATTATAATAACCTTAAATAAAAATAAAATGCATGCCATAATTATATTTTATTTGTATAGAATATAATAAAATTGTAAAAATTTTATATTTACGGATTATTTTTAAAAACAGACATTTCATTGATTTTAGAGGATATATAAAAATCTTCTGTACATCACATTCATATTATAAACTAATTCCGGTACATTATGCAGATGAATATTGTTATACTATATAGTTGTTAAAAGGTAGAATAACGTATATAAAATTATCTAACTGATATGGTTGAAATTAATAGTTTTTTAGTATGTAATAATTATTAAATAGTAGTAATTTGTAGTTAGTAAATAATATAATATTGGCTAATACAAATTTATTATATTACTTTTAGTTTTTTGTTTACGTAAGTTTTATAATTATTAATTAATTTGTATGATATTCTACATGATTAAAACAATCAAAAGGTTGATATATTATGTGCTTTTTGTATTCTTAAATTATAGTTTAATATGGGATTGTAAAGATAATAATATAAACAACCACTTTTAATATTTAACAAGTCTTTTGTTCTTCAAACAAGATGTAGTTGCCCTATGCATAAAGTGACATGACGTCCCGATTTTGGTGGGACAGTACCGATTTTCATGTAGATAGGTGTTCCGCTAAATATTATGATCAATGTGGGGGACAGTAAACTGTACCGACTTATACTTTTCGTCCCGCTTCTGTCCCGATTTCAAATATTAGTTAATTGACTCTTATTTTCTGTGAACATTTTTCACTTATTATGGCGAGTATGTTGTTTATATTATGTTCCATCAGATCATAATATGAGATTATTTTGGACAATTCTTACTATCTATACTATGCATAGTAATTATGGCTATATAGTATTATATTATAGCTAATGGGTTAGGTGACAAGTGACAACTGTGCTTTATCACAGAATATTGGTTTTTTTTTTGTTATTACTTATTTTATTATATAATATTATTTAACAATAAAATTATGTTTTTTTTATCTAATTTTAGCCTCTGGTTCCTTTTGAATACTTGTCCCGCTTCTATAGAATTATTATCTGGCCACTTTACCTATGCAATATTGATTCATTATAAAGATGTTACTCAAGCATATTGTTATTTGGAAAAATTTTAAATTTTATAGATCTTTTAAAGAAGTTTTGCGAATTTAAGGGTAAAATTATTTAATTAACAAACTAATAAGTGATTTATTTATATTACATTATTTTTAAAAATATATGTAAGACATATTAATAATCATTGTCTATTGTTTAATTAATTTTAAAGATAAATTATTTTGGTCATTCAATTTACTAAAGATCTGGAAATATATTTATCGTTAGAAATATATATACATTTTACTAACTACATTAAGAATTTCTTTTGTTGCGAGTTCTTTCGTGACCAAAATATGTCTATGTTATAATAGTTATCTTGTTATGTATTTACGAAATATTGAATATGTATAGTAATAAAACCTAACCTTATGTTATGAATCTGCTTAACCAAATAATACTATACTTATCCAAACGAAATTCCTACCGCGTCAATGTAACAACTTATAAAAAAAAGCAATATATTTCATTGTACGTATCTTTTACTAGTTAGTAGTTTATAGAAAATAATGCTATAAATATAGCAGATATTATATAAGTGTTTAATATGTATCATATAATAGTATAATACTAAAAAAATAAAATTTCAGATGATGAAACAGATTACAATATAATTGAATTCAAAAGTATGTATTTTAAACTGACTAATAAATATAATATATCTGTTGTAGTTGGTCTACAGTTTGTACAAATAACGGGGTAGGGGCCGGTCGTCGTTGGTACAAGCTTAGTTAACTGGTATTCCAATTTTAAAAATTAAACATCCGTCGGACTCCTTTTCAGTTGGCTGTCGGTTTGACGGTTTTTGTTCCCAGGCGTCATCGTCAGCGGCTACGAGGTCTGAGTGGCACATTGCGTCCCGCTGCGGGTACAAGTCGCCGGCTTCGGCGTAATCCGGATCTCGTCCAGAGAATGATTGGTTTTGTTAGCACCGTCGCCGATTGTCGTATATGACGGAATTTTCGGTCAGACGATACACCCACGTTAGTTTTATCGTGGCTGTATATTGACCGTCGTGGCAGTTGGTCCTGAAAAGGATCGGTTTCAATTCGTACCGATGGTACGTGAATCGCCGTCCAGCGGTGGCGTCAATCACACGTCGAGGGCGTTCGCTAAGATGTGAACAAAACTGAGTAATCGATTAACTTACTCTGATCGATGTGATTGGCGGTAGCGCTGTGTGACAGTGTCAGGTAGGCAACTTAAATGCACCTCAGGTTGCCGTGATTAAAGTTGTCGGATATGTCAGCCATGGTCATGGAATCGATGGCGGACGTTCGCTGTCGACTGCCCATTCCGTGTTGATTTATTAGGTACTATTTTTTGTTTGCTATCAATGCAATTATTTACCGTAAATATTATCTTTTCTGTTATACCCACGCCAATTTTTAGTTTAAATTGTATTATTAGCTATTATCTAAATAATTATTCGTATTATATTTTGTGTTACGTTGTTTAAATGCCCTTTGTAGTTTTACCACCATGTATAATTTGATTTGTTATTCTGCTTTTATAACGTAATTTTTATTACTATTATTATTGTTCATACGATACCGCCGTCACATCACTCTCATTACCGCTCTTGTGTGAATAATAATCAATCAACGAATCCACCGCTTCATCGCCGGAGACATCACCATGGTCGTTCCCATGGGGGGGGGGGAGGATGTTTAACCCCCCACGATTTCGCCCCATTGACGGCACTACGGGTTGGCACAAGTGTGTTTCGGGTGCAAACTTTACGCACACGTCTTACCCCCACTGCCGCCCAGGGCTATCCGAAACGGCCGTGGCTGTTGTTCTTTTCCAGCGGTATACGGTTTATCATTACGCCGCCCGCGCGTTTTTTTTCGCGTATCGTCACCACAGTGGTGTTTGTGCGTCTCGCTCCGATCACGAGAGTCGTCGTCGAGTGACCAATTTCGAGTTGGTCCTTGTCCCGATATTTCAGACATGGTCGGCCGATCCGAGTACAGTCGTTTTGCTGCACGTCGTTGCCCAATTTGGACGTGCGTGTGTGTGGGTTGTCGAACCACGTGTCTAACGAGCTCTTCTTGTGTGTTGTCGCCACAGAATATCGCACGTTTCCGTCACCGTACATGACGCGTGGATATCACCAGTTATATATATATATACATTTACGTTGCCGTTTGTGTGCGTATACAATATTATTATAATCAGGGCTAGGATTTGTATGCAATAAAAAATTGTAAAATAAGCATTTTATTTACCAAAATATGCATTTTAATTTCCATCTTAGATTTTATATTGACCGACATACTTTTATTAATTGTGTTGATCTTTCTCCGTCAAACTATTCAATTTTTAATCGCATACCTATTGTACCATATTACCTATATAGGTTTGTATACAAATTAATATATTAATAAAAATAAAATTTTTGTTTGACAAAAAAACCAAGTTTTATACTTTAATCAGCAGAGCTAGAATTAAATATGAAATATTAATATTAAATTATAAATATTAATTACGAAATATACTATAAAACATACATTTTTCGTATTCTTATAATCGAAATATGCAATAATATTCATTTTATTCAATATATGCATTAACATGCATTTTATCCAAAATATGCAAAAACATGCAAAATAAAAACACCACCATTTATCTCATCATGAGGTGATTCGTGGACATTACTGATAAAATCAATAATCAGAAGTCGGAAAAAAACATGCTGTTGCATACAAATCCTAGCCCTGATTATAATATTTGTGGCTATAACACGATTCCGCAAACTTTGCGGAATCGTGTTGATTTTAATAGCCACTGATATACATACACGACTCCGCAAATTTAATATATATATACACGATTCCGCATAATTTTAAATGCAACGTTGCCATTCGGAGGAATTCGGAGACCTATCATCAATAATAATTCAGGACAAAGAACATTGGGTGTATATTATAGTAGAATTAAAGCTATCAATATAGTCAAAAAAGTTATAAAAATAAAAGTTATAATAATATATAAAATATATGATGTATGTAAATAAAAATTTTAATATGTAAGTTAAAAATAATAATGAGTATAATAATTTTAAAAATATATATAATATGAATTATAATGATTTACCTTGATAAGTATGGCCAGTTAGTGATAAATAATATAATAAATGATCTTGGGATTTACAAAGTTTATACTTATCATATGCCCTAACAATAGTTTCAATGCGTTCTGTTTCTCTAAGAGTCATTTTCTTTTTTTCATTATTAGAAATAATTGAATATATTTTTACATCTGTTTCGGACTGTGTTTCTAATAAGACTGTTAGCACTGAATAAATGGGTGGATGTGAGTAGTAAAATTGGCCATTGTATGTTCGATGAAAACTTTCGGCTGCATTTGTTGTTCTGTGATAACATTATAATAATTATAAAAAATTATACAGTTTAAATGATAATTATAGAACCTACCTTGGATTTTTTTATGGTTCTTCAGCCCAAATTAGTGGTGGAAAAGGACAGTCTTTGTCAATATAATTGTTTAAAACATAATCAGAAAATACAAAACCAGACTCATCAGGACATGTACTTATTAAATCTGCAAATGCATCTTCAACATCATTGCTTGATACAAATGGTAAACCAAAAAAAAGTTTTAACCACTTTCCAAGATCATTATTTGCTGTAGTATAGGCTTCTCTTAAAGATTTCTCGCTTTGGATCTAAAAAAAAATATTTAATTGAAAAATTTGAGGTATAAAAATTGTTAAATTAATTAAAATATTACAAAGTTCTTACTTTTCTCCACCATGCTTGTCCTAAATGAAATCTGCATCCTTTTATACTGACATCAGGGAAAACTATGATTGCTGATTGGTGGACAGCTAATTCGAAGTCAACATGAAGTGTTTTCAAATTAAATACGCATGATGTCATTTCAAAACAAATTTTTTTCATAAATTGCCACATTTTAATATAAGTACTTTGACTTTTGTCTTTTAAAAAAAAATATAGTAACGGAATTTTGAATCCACTTTTAACCCATGTATTGTGTATAGCTGCATAAAATATTTAGGGCAATACTCAAATGTACCATCACCGAATAATTCGGTACAATTTTTTATTAAAAATGAAATATTATTAGCCGTTGTTATACAAACAAATTGTTCATTTGGTGGAGCATGAATAAATTGTTGGTTTTTGTACATAAAGCTATTGTCTAATTGTAAATTTCTTAGCTGTTCTAAAGCTTCGTTTAGCGATTTGGGTAGCGTGGACATTGTTTTTCGACGTTTATCGTACATAGCCTTTCTTACCGATGTAATATCTGAACATTTAATAGCCAATTGTGTTTTAAGTAATTCTGTTCTAATAACTTTTACTGGCCTGCATGAAATAGATTCTTCTGCCTTTCGTTTGCAGTTTTCTCTCAAAACTTGCCTATCTAATTTTGGTTGAGGATCTGCATCATGGTTATGGCTGTCAGAGACGTCGCAAACAAGTATCTTCTCAGGCGTAGAAAAAATGATCGCCGTACAATTTTTATTAGTTGAACACCTCCATTTCAGAGCACCGTCTTTTTTTCGATAACCAACAAATCTGTGTTTATATAAATTTACTAAAGCTAACTCTTTCCCTCGCTCGGAAGTAATTAACTCAATACGCGAACCGATCATTTTTTTAAAAAGAATTATTTAATGTTAACAAATTGGAAGTATGTCACTAACTAAATTGATTTCACCTGTAAATGTTAGGATTTGGGAAAATATTGGAAATAATTGTATATTATATTTTTATATATAATACTTGTAGGCTGTAGCTATAGGTTTATATTGTGTAACATAATTGGCATTTATCTAATACTTTATCTGCAAAATATAATTGATGGACTTTTAACAATTGGTATTTGATAATATTGATGTCATACAATCTAATCTTATAAACGATGATGACATGAACAATCTCATATACGTTTAATTCATTATGTTATACGTTCTATCGAAATATTCGTTATATCGTTATTTCATTATACGAGTACACTAGAGCGATTTTGACGCGCTGTGAAAACGCGCGTGTATCGCCCGAGTACCACGCGTCATTTTCACGCGCGTACCGGGTGCAACCGTCGTATGTGTACCGCGCGCCAAAATCACTCAAGTGTGGCTCGGCCCTTACAATAATATAGATTTTGTTTTCAGAATGGCAACGTTGCATTTAAAATTATGCGGAATCTTGTATATATATATTAAATTTGCGGAGTCGTGTATGTATATCAGTAGCTATTAAAATCAACACGATTCCGCAAAATTTGTGGAATCGTTCTCCACCGATATTTGTATTCGCGTCGTCATCCGTGTGCGTCGCATACACACAATACACAAACCTCATATTTATATACACTCGCTCTGCCGTTCATATGCGTAGGGTATCGGTGCGGTGCCTTTTCGTGTGGTATGCGTCTACCACCGCAAGTCTGACCATCTTCACGGGATTATTGTTCCAGTGTTCCGGACCACAAGGCAGAGGTCAGACGGTGTCGGCATCGTTGTATTATTAGTATTTATTTTGTATTGTTTTGTTTATTGTAATTGTTATATGCAAGATAATTTATATTATTATTATCTTATGAACGCCCACATTTATTAGGATACCTAACTCCGATTGTATCTATATTAATCCTTATTTATTATATTTTTTAGCGCCCGACAAACGCGGGACGCACATTTTAATTACGGCAGTTTTAATATTATACTGTAAATAAGCCTAAAAATGTAGTAATAAGGATGAGCTCAACCGTTTCTTTTCTAGTTATTTGTCACTACTATAAATGTTCGAACACCGACTTGTTTGGCGCGTTTCTGCCGGACCAAAGGTCATCACGGCGAGAGTGACAGTCCGGTCAATTCAGTTGTCCACCTTTTCCCTCCCTGGACATGGTCAGGCTGTATATTGCCGTAGACTTGTCGCCGCCGTCCCGGTAGGCGCGACACCTTTGTACGTGACACGTGTGTGTGTGTGCCCGTGTTGTTCGGTGACACAAAACCCACGTGTTCCTTGCGCCCTTGTTGCAAGTTGCGACGTCGTACGAGTTTTCTTGTTAGATCGTTCGATTTAATATACATTTGTATATTATTTATATTTGATATACACACTTATATATATATATATATATATATGTTGTCGTTTGTGCGACCCGACCGCAGTATACGTATATATTGGTGTAAAATATTAGTGTATACCCCGTGTGACCACCTTGTGTTCATTCATCGAATATTATTATAATTGCTACATCGTTAAGCTGACCATAATATTCCATTATACAAGTGAAGATTGCCAATTTGGATCATTGGATCGACCCACCGCCGGAATCAGGTCTATTTTGTTATATTTTATATATTGTTCACCACCTGGTAACTTAAATATTTATATTGCTGTATTATTATTGTTACTTATTTATACTTTTATTATTACTGTTATTGGGGCCCCGTGTTATTGTATTGTTATACTTGTAACACCGTGACAGTTTCCTATTATTATACATACGCTAACACCTTGTATTTAATTAATTAATTTATTGGTCACCTAATTATTTTATCCACGCGAGTCGCGGCAAACAACTGCCAGACATCGCAAGATTTGTCGCGGCGACAAAACAATAAAATTATTTATATCAGAAGAGATTAAATGATTTATATAAGAATAATATCATTAATATAAATAAAAACAAACATATAACAAAAATACCTATCTAAAATATTCGAATGTAGTATTTCTAAGAAGGTATATTACTTTATTATTATATATTTATAATAGGTATATGCTATGTAATATAGTCAATACTCAATACTATTGTGATATTATTGTGGGAACTATAAGATAAAGTTACAAACCACATATTAATCGTAAAACGTAGTTACATTTCGTTACAAAATGGTAATAGAATCTTGTGAAAGTTTAATCTAAGCTAAGTGTAATGGATAGCAAAGATAAATTATACCGCAATGAAAACATAACCAAATATAATATTGTAGTTGTGAATCGTAAAAGGTTATCGAATATTAATATGCTGTAAATTAAATATTATTTCTAACTCATAATGGTTATGTTAACCCGTCGTACGGCGCACGGGGTAAATAATTACCCCAGACATTTTAAAAATATTTATAAAATATATAATACGGTATGTGGATATTTGATCATCTCAATAGCCTCAAATATTACATCTAAAAGTAGACTTTTATTGGTCATATGTTGTTTATGTACGTTATGTTTTATCTAGAATGTTATAAAGTCGTTATCGGCCGTATCTCGAAATTATTTGCCCCGTGCGACCTTCTAAATTGTAAATATTATTATTATGTAATTACCTATGACGACAGCTATTAATTGTTATTACCTGAGTTTTTTGATTTATTACAAATTATACGAAATATTATTTTAAAAAAAAAAAAAAAAAATGTTTTTATAATCACTCTGTATAATTTAAACTCTCTTTTTATACCGCCAACATATTTTATATTCTACTGAGAAATGTAAAATAAAATGTTTTCATAACAACAAGTTACTATTACCGAAAATAGTTATGTACTAACCATAATATAATAATTAATAACTAGCTATCTTTGAGGGGTAAATTTTTACCCCATGCGCGTAAATGAGACATCTAAATCCGTGCGCCGTACGACGGGTTAAAGATTAATTAGTACATAACTCATTGGAGCTAGAAGGAGATGAAATAGATCTATAGTGATATTACATCATGAATTTGTTTTGCTGGTCTCAAGTATATTTCTAGCTTTGGTTCTGATTTTTTTGAATGTTATTATTATTTTTTAAATTTTCTAAATGCCTTCATATTTTCTTTCGTAATATTGCCGCATTCTGCGTTCAATCACGGAACAGTTGATCTTTTTCTTTTGTATTGTGTTTTACCTATTGCTGAGTGAATTATAGCATTGGTAAATGTTGCGATATTGTCATTAATATGAGAAAGAAATGATTGTTATTATTATAACTTAATTTTAAAACGAAAGTCCAGCAATGAAATTGTTGAATACAGTTTTCTATAGTAACTAATTTATTATTATTATATATATTTTTCTAGACAATTTAAGTACGTATATTTTGTTTTGATTATTTTTTTCTGTTTGAGATTTAAATATTGTATTTGTATTTATTATTTCATAAATTAGCTCCAACGTCAATTTAATTTATAGATAAATAAATTCTAAATACCATAGGTTAGGTTAGGTTTTAACTGTGTATTATTGCATAAAAATCGGTGGAGCTAATGAACGTGTATCATCGCAGATGTTAGTTCTTCGATTAATTTTCGTTTGCGAGCAAGTGTTTTTTGATCAATTGGCACGTATTAAAATCGAAGTTCAGAAACATTAGAGTTCCTACAATATTATATTGTTAGTAAAAAGACAATGTTGTCGTGACCTGATTATCTAAAAAATTGCATTACTACTAATCTTGCATAAAGTGTTGAACAAATAAGTTGATTAACCTGATTATAACTTAAGGTTGTTATACCAAAATAAAAAAATATTTCTTTCATTAAATTGTTTTCGTAGAATGGTTGTTGCATGGATATCTGCATTATCTTTCTATCTATTTATATATATATTTTACATATAAATATCTTGTCAACTAAATATTATTTATAATTTTCTAATATTTTATAGAAACATTTAACAAAAAAAAAAAAAATCAATTTATAGGTATGTAATTTTTGTGTTTTAGATTCTGAACGAAGTGATGAATGTATTGATTTTACAATGATGTGTGTGTTTTTTTTTTGTGTCTGTGTACAGCATAACTAGTCGAAATAATACTTCGATTATGCATTTAAATCTAACCTACCCTAGTCAGAGGTCCACCCCACCACCTAATGTCAAAAGTAAACATTTTCCAACAGTTTTCAAATAAATCGAGAAAAACAAAAAAACGGGATTTTTTACGCAAAATCAGTTTTCGATCAAATCGATTTTTTATATGGTTGTAATTCCAAAACTAATCACTGTAAATACTTGAAATTTTCACCAAATATTTATGTTAGTGTTATATATATACAGTTTAATTTTCAAAAATTTTTGACTTTTTTTGAGTTATTTATAGACCACTGAAATTTTCTATTTTTTTGAAAATTTTTTTTTGAAGTGTCGATAAAATTTTTATGGCACTATCAAAATACTTGAAATTTTAATACAAAATTCCTCATAGTTTATTCTTATAGTGATTAAAAAATTATAAGAATACATAGGCACAATTTTTTTTTATTAGCATTTGAAGTTCAAATATTGACTTAATACGTAAAAATTACGGCAATTTTCAAATTATCTTAGATCGAAATTCATAAAAGTTTTTCTTTTTAATTCTAAGATTTGAGAATTTAATACAAGGCTCATAATATATTTTTACAATAGCAGTTGAAAAATAAAATAAATGTATAGTCACAATTTTTTTTTACATGTATTCAAATTTTAATTTTGACAACATACGTAAAAATCACGATAATTCGCAAATTATTATAAGCTAGAAATTCATAAAAAATTTTCTTTTTAAATCTAAGATTTGAAAATTTAATACAAGATTCCTTACAAATTTGTCAATCTTTATCACAAAAAAAATGTCCACCGGAAATTCAAATTAAATTTTTATTAGCATTTGAAGTTCAAATATTGACAAAAATTCGTCAAAACCATGAATATTTGCAAATTATTTTGTAGTTCAAAATTCATAATATTGTTTGTATTTATATCTAAGGTTATAAAATTCAACACTATGTTTTCCATAAGTTTTGCTTCAAATAGCTATAGAGAAAATTTGAAGCGTCATTATAGGAAAAATGTTTTGAGCGTTTGAGTTTTAAATTTTTATGAAATCGCGTAATGATAACGATTTATCCTCAAACCAGGTATTCGTATATCTATTGTAATATAAGGTATTATGAATTATGATAACTACACTAATTGATTAACCATGCCTTATGCAAAATGCGTCTTAATTGAAAAATAAAATATTTGTTTCAAAATAGAATATATGACAATATTTAAATATAATATAATATCCTAGACTGACAAATCATCTCCGTTCAGAATCGTTTTTCGTATACAATGATACCTATCATTGCATTTAAATTTAATCCCATCCATTACAGAAACCTACTGTACAGCAGAGCGAAATCCACGACTTAACCGCTTTTTTTTACATTGCATTACATACTTGTGTGAAATCTCGTACGAAAAGTCCGAGGACAAAAATTCCATTTATATTTACATTATATTTTCTTATTATTAATAGAAACATCGATCGATAATAATTAAAAATAATTTTTTTTTTCTTAAGCAAAGACATACAATATTTAAAAATACTTCTATATTGTCAATTCATCCTTAGTATTAATTATTATTTTTTTTATTAATTACATTTGGCATCAACAACGAGGTTATTAGCCATCGTTACATTTTTTTGAATTTGCATTAATTGCTTATCAGTTGACGCAGTTCTGTTGTGTTGACAAAATTAAAAAGTCTTTGTTTGTCTCAGGAGTTGGTGCTAGCATCTCGTATAGTGTCTCCGGAAGTTACAGTTCGAAGAACCTTTCAATGAATTGTCGACATTTTGTCAGTACATGCTTGACTGTAATGATTGTTCCGCAAGTTGGGCATGATGTATCCGTGAGTCATGCGGGTGTGGCCTATTCATAGGCGAACGAGTATTACCTCATCCCTTCTGGACATCTCGAATGGTTTGTGCCATGATAATATAGAATGTTTCATTTCTCTGAACTGATTGTTGTTACATTTAGCCCATAAGTTTTGCTATTCATCCATGTACTTGGATTTGGTTGATTTTATCAAGTCTCAGTCAGATAATATGTGGGGACATACTTCGAAAGCGAAGGTACCTTTTGTATCTTTTGCTTTTAGATCTGCTTCTTCGTTACTAATTATGCCGACGTGTTCCGTGATCCATGCAAGCGATATACTGATTTTGCATTCATTGAGTTCATAAATTATTTGCAGATAACTGATTGCGACGTATTTAAATTGCAAATGCTTATTAGATTACTTAAAGAAACGGATTATAATATATATATTTCTTATCGTTAGCATAGTAAATGATTTGAATGGCTGTGAGTATCGCTAGGGCTTCTACGGTAAAAATAGTTCATACCTTATTTGTTTTTAATTGTATGTTTAAACAATTTGATATCACGGCTAATCCTGACCTTTGCTCGATTTTCGACGCGTCAGGATATATCTGTATGTGTTCCGGGTAAGATTGCAGTAGTTCGAAATGAAGACCTTTATAAATATTTTTATCTGTAGTATTTTTGTCTTGTAATGATATGCTTAGGTCTATTATATTTTTATTAAAGCGCCAAGGGGGTACGTTTAATACAGTGCTTAAAATGTTATTGTTGATTAAGGTTTCGTTTTTTATAATAAAACCTTGTTGTCTTTCATATAGTGGTCTGAGATGAGATGAATTAATTGGCTTTGCAGGTAGCTTTTTTTTAATGATTTTATTGTACACTGGATTTTTTTGATGTTTGGCTATTTTTAATATGTACTTGGTTGGATCGGATCCCCATTAAGTGTGAGCTAATGTTTTTAATATTTTCATTGATTTGAGCGTATGGATTTTTAATTGTTTGATGTGTTAGTACCAGTTGAATTTTTTTTATCAAATGTTAAGCCTAGAATTTTAACAATTTCGCAGTAGTCAAGTGTTGTATTTTCAAATTTAATTATCGATTTGGCTATTTTTCTTTGACGTATGAACAGTATATATTTCGTTTTGTTTGGGGAAAGTTTCGAGCCTCCATTTGCTTAACTTATCGAGTGTAAGTTTAATTTGGTTTATTATTGAATTTATATTTTTTCCTTTGCAATAAATCAGTGCACCGTCAGCGAAAAGTGTTATCACTATAGGTGGAGGGACTTGAGTTGATATTTCATTAATCGAAAGGAGGTATAATGTTAATGCTAATTGATTATCTTATACTACGCCATTTTGGTTTGAGAACGGTTGAGATAATGTATTTTTAATTTTAATTTTAAAGGTTCTATCGTAAATGTGATTTTTTGTAAATTTGAGCATTTTTCCATGGATGTCAAATTGTTGTATAATTTTTAGCCTCTGTATCTCCAACCGGTGTCGTATGCTTTTTTTAGATCAAGGCTAACAATTAGTATTATATTTTGTTTGTTAATTAATTCGTCAATGATATCAGTGTGTAACCTTACTAGTATATCGTTAGGGGATCTATTTTTACAAAAGCCGCGTTGATGTGGTGACACTAATATATGTTTTTCAAGATACTATATGACTATATTTTCTATTATTCAACTCATAGTGTTCAGCAATGATATTGGGTGGTAAACTTCGGTGGTGTGCAGGATTTCACAATCTTTCGGTATAACGCACGACTATTGATTGTTTCCAGTTGTTAGGGAAGGATCCTAGCAATTTATTTAGCATTGAGTGGTACATTTTGAATAAAAACGAACAGATAATCGTCGGGTCAGCAACTTTTGTTTTTCGTGTGATTCAAACTATTGTTTGATACAGATAAGTAAAATATATCAATTAGCGAAATACATTCGTTATTAATATTCATGTTTGGTTCGTATATTATTTGATTATTTTGTTCATATATTTTTTTGATTTCAATGAATTCGTCATTGAGTTGTTAATTACTACTATTTAATTTGAATTTTTCTCCTAGTGACCTAGTTTATTAGTTATGTCGAATGGTACCGTAACTATATCGCCATCATTAATTAGTATCTTAATTTGCTGTGAGAGCGTACCTTTGGATTTTATAATTTTGCTCCATAACTCATTGGAGCTAGACTGAGATGAAATAGATCTAGTGATATTACACCATAGATTTGTATTGCTGGTCTCAAGTATATTTCTAGGTTTGGCTCTGATTTTTTTTAATGTTATTAGATCGCCTATGTTATTATTATTTTTTAAATTTTTTAAATGCCTTCATATTTTCTTTCGCTATATTGTCGCATTCTGGGTTCAACCACGGAACGGTTGATCTTTTTCTTTTGTATTGTGTTTTACCTATTGCTGTGTGAGCGAAGAGAATTATAGCATTGGTAAATGTTGCGATATTGTCATTAATATTAGAAAGAAATGGTTGTTATTATTATTACTTAATTTTAAAACGAAAGTCCAGCAATGAAATTGTTGAATACAGTATTCTATGGTAACTAATTTATTATTATTGTATATATTTTTCTAGAAACGTTGGGTACGTATATTTTTGTTTTGATTATTCATATTTTATTCATAATTATTCATTCTTATCACCTATACCCTTCAAAAGTGAAGCATATTAAAATAAATGTCAAAGTTATTTTTAAAAATACTCGAAAATATGAACGTAGAAATATAATGATTGTCATACTATATAATATTATGAATGCAGTTCACATATCGTACGTAATTAATATTTTATACTGTTTCACTATCAGTATAGGTAGATAAAACCTGCAATGACAAACATCACTAACATTTAAAATTTAATATTATTTATTTATCAATGATTAATTGTATATTATGTATATTTTCTACAGCATTTGCTCGTGAGTATATTTTATGTTTATTGTCTTTTTGTATTTTCTCTTCTTTTGGAATGATATACACTGTTGGTAGTTTTTTCAGACTTGTTTTATCTTTATCACTGCATTTTATATGATTAAAGTTACTAATAATATGCAACAACGTTTGCACAAGCATAATTAAACTCGACAATGACTAAAATATTACATACTTTAATTTTTTTCTAAAGTGATTAATAACTACGGACATTTGAATGGTTATTTTTATTACCTTCATAGCCAATTTGTAAATTTTATTTTGAGAAAAATTTATGTTAGTATAATGGTTGATTTTTTACAATTTTTTTAAATATAAGTATTCTTGTTAAGTAAATTACGATCTAGTTTATATTATGTATGAAATATTATAATTAAAAAAAAATATAAATTGTAACTATTTAAAAATGTTCTTTTTTTAAAATATTGATTAGAACAAAAGTTATTTCATTTGTCAAATCCCCATGGGGCATCATGTAGATACAGTATTAGAATAGGTATCTTAAAAACGTCAACCGTTGAATGATTGATTTCTGAATTACTCAACCTAATTCTCACTGTTAACTTCAATACATAAATAAAATTGTATACTAAGCATAATATTCTTTTTACTCCGAGCTAAACTTAAATATGAAACAAAAAAATGTTATCGAGATTTCATAAACCATACTGAAACGGCTCTTAAGACTAAACCTACTGATTTTTGGAAATTTGTTAAAAGCAATCGTGCTAATAGTTCTATTCCTAAGGAAATGTCCTACAACGAAGTCACTTCTATTAATGCACTTAAGGTCACCAATATCTTTTCTGCCTACTTTTCTTCAGTTTATTCATCAAAGCCCGTAGACTTTCAAATGTTTCCAATTATCGACCTATTTCCATCCAATCTCATATTTCAAAAATGTTTTAACATCTAGTCTTAAACGCCATTCAACCAACTGTAAACTCTATACTAGCTGAAGAACAGCATGGATTTCGCCCAAAACGGTTTACCCTCGCATGCAATCTTGTATTCAATAATTATGTCTTCGACTCTTTTTATCATCGAACTCAAGTAGATGTAATCTACATTGATTTTCAAAAAGCTTTCGACTCGGTCAATCACAATGTACTTATACATATACTCAAAGAATCGGGGTTTGGCGAACATCTCCTATCTTGGTTTAGATCCTTTCTTAGTAAGATGTATCAATGGGTTTAAGTCTTTGATGTTAAGTCTTCTTTGTTCCTAGCTTCTTCGGGTGTCCGCCAAGGGATTTATCCGTCGCCAATATTGTTTTCATTATTTATAAATAACAATCATGTGCTAAAAAATTGTCAATTTCTTTGTTTTGCTGATGACATCAAAATATATCTCCACATAACCACGCCAGATGACTGCAAAAAACTTCAATCCTATCTGGATCGGTTTTCAAATAGTTCAACTCTTTAGGTCTATCACTCAATCTCAATAAATGCAAAACTATGACCTTCACTAGATCCCGTTCTCCCCATACTTCATCAACAATGCAATTGTTACTCGTGTTATGGATTGTGTCATGGATCTTGGCTACAAACTTAGCAGTAATATCGATCCAACTGCTCACATTGAGTACATATGTAGTAAAACATTGAAAACTCTCGGTCTTGTCATGCGAATAATAATTAAGGACTTTCAGCTTGAATTGTCATTAAAAACGCTTTTCTGTGCGCTTGTGCGTCCCATTTTAGAATATGAGCCTGTAGTATGGGACCCTCATACTGCTGATAATGCAAAACAAATTGAGCATGTTCAGTGCCGGTTCTTACGCTATGCTAGTATCATACTTAAAATACCTTGTGCACCACATAACTATACACCAATTGGCATTCATCTAAGTATGGCCTCCTTGGCCGAACGTCGCAGTATCGCAGGTATTAAATTCCTTGCAGGTCTTTTAAATAATAGTATAGATTCTCCAGTCCTTCTCTCTAAAATATCCTTTAAAGTTCCATCACATCCATCCCGCTCAAAGGCTCTCTTCTATAGTCCCGCACGTCACCACCAACTAATGAGCCTTTAAGACACCTAACGACGCTTGCCAATGCAGACCCCACCTTCGACGATTTGCTTGATTATTAATGTATATATATATATATATAAGATTAATGAATTTTATAATATTGTATGGTTCTAAAGGTTTAATTTTAATATTTGCTCAATTATTTTTAATGTATATATATAAGATTATGTATTCTCTACTATTACTGTTATCACTTATATGTAAAATATGTAATATTAATGTCAAAAAGGGCTAAGCCCGTTTAACTAATAATAAAATGAAATAAAATAATATGTTGCTTGAAATGTTTATCTTCGGAACTTTACATAATAATGACTTTCTTCATTTAACTCTCTGTAATACTATGTATTGCAAACTTTAAATTTAAAAATCAAATATTTAGAAAATGAAAATTGTTTTATCATTAGTAGGTATATCTTATAATTTTTTTTCATCCAAGAGTTGTATCAACAACTGTTTCTCTTATATGAGTACCAAAGATTGAAAAACTATCCGCATTGATTTTGAATTTATAGCAAGTGTTACTCTTGGAATCTGATGAGACCATTACAACCCTAATCTTAAATATTACAATAATTACATTTTAATTTTGAAATTGTGTAAGATTAATATACCAAATAATATTCAGGATTAATAACCAGTGACACTTTTGTTAGAATATAAATCAAACGTCTTCAAACTTTTAATTTTAACACGGTACACAGTGGTATTCACAATATATTTTTATGGCAAATGTCTATGCTATGAACAGCGTTAAATCTTTTTATTATTTATTTTATTATTTTATCAAATATAATTAATTAAAAAAATAAAATACATTCAACACTTAGAAAATGCTTGAGGCACACCAGTGTGCAGTGGTACATTGGTTGAAAACCAGGGTTAGGCAAGATACACAAAAAGCAGTATAGAGATACTAGATACAAGATACTTTGCTTTGGAGTATCGCGATAGGTACTAGATAATCGATACTTGGCTTTGGAATATCGCAATACTAAATACTCGATACATTTGAGTAAAATTAGTCACTGGTTTAAAAAAAAAAATATATATGTTTATTGTTATGGGGATGACCACCTTCGTTAAATATGGCAAATAAAATAATAAAAATTGACTCTTATTCAGTAATATTAAAACAAATCAATTACGATATAACGTAATATCGTTTTCATCAACGATGCAATAATAACCACAATACAATTACAGAACAGTTAAATAATAATAATTATATCAATAATAATTCTACATTAAAAATAATATAAATACATAATAAAAATAATCTTAGTAGTAACATAATGTCCTAAATCCTAATGTATAATAAATAATAGTTTATAATTTTATGATTTATCGGTACTGAAAAATAATTTCTAAGGGCAAGATAATAAAAAAGCAGTATCGAGATACAAGATACAATTGTAACTAAGATACTGCCCAACCCTGTTGACAACTAATGTTATAAATGCATAATATTTATATATATATATATATATATATATATATATATGTATATGTATTTCTGAAGAAAATATATTTTCATTGTTATATCTAACAATTTTAAATCCATAGTTTATAATAAGATATCTACTTTTGAAAATTATTAGCATCATATCTCGTATTATTAAAAGTAATGTTGTTATATTATTTGAGATCTTGTTTATAATTATTAGTAGGTATTGTACGTATCCAGATATCGTTGTGACTTTTTTAAAACAGTAGTATTTATTTATTTGTTTGTTTAAATTGCATAACACATTTTAATAAAATAAAAAATTATAACTTTAACCACTAAAAGGTTAGAAAACATCTGCAACATTCGAAATACTTTCCCCCCAAATATCTAGAGTCATTACATTAATCATAGTAAGCTTGTAATCTATTTATGAAAAATATTATGTATCTTCATAGTTAGAAATTAATTGATCGTTATCATTTACAGTCCTGGACCGTATGTATTTTTTTTTTTTATGTAAAGAAGGAACTTTGTTATGTTTTTTAAATGAAATTTATCAATAACAATGTTAGATTTTGACAGGAGCGTGGACGTGTTAACGATATAATCTATTTTGAGACAGTAAAACAACCAATTGTATTTGTCACATTGTGATTTAATAAAAAATAAATAGATAGATAGATAACGAAAAAAATTAACAATCTGTATAAAACTATGTACCTTCATCACAAATTAATAAAATCGAAATTTTTTTTGTACGCATTAAAAAAAAAAAAAAAAAAAAAATTGAGAATTCAAAATTCATTTAATTATACTTTATTGACCTATACAGTAATTGTAAAATATATTCGCTGTATCTATATCCCCGACAACTATTATAAGAAATGCGCGTGCGTTAGAAATGCCTTTGATAACAATATAAGAATGATAATGCGATAATTATTTTACATCTTTCTTAATCATACAATATTAGAATCATAATATGATTAATAATATATTATAATATATAACAATATATTATAATCATAATATTACAATATTCATTCATATATATATATATATATATATATATATATATATATATATATATACATTTTATTTAGAAATCATATCATAATTATTATTTATACTTTATAGAGGTGAACTTGCAAATGAGATGAGTCTGTAAAGATGTTACCGTTGAGGTAATTTTTTATTAAATTTAAGTGCGTTGAAAATCTACCATGGCCACCTTGATTTTATTTATTTTGGATTAAAATGGCTCTGCAAATAGGAGACCGATTCAACTCTTTTGAGCATTTTGAACAAGCGTTAATTGTTTACAAAAATGCAAAATGTATGGATTTTGGCATTAGTAACTGCAGAACGCTGAAAGCAGCGAAAATCCTGTCAAAAAAAAAAAACTATGGAGAACTTAAAATATTATTTTGTAAAGTATACATACATCCATGGTGGAGTTCATAACAAAAGAAAAACATGTTTGTGGCTTGGTGAGGTGCGGTCGTACATTCAATCTTCAGAAACACACTGAGCGTACCGGCCGCAGTTACTAGCTCCCGGATGGGTGACCTCCCGGGATTTTTAGCAACATATCCTTGACACACATCCCCAAACACATGTTACAACCCTATCAATTTAAAAACCTACAAACAAATACACAAAAATAATCACTACCGTACCACCCCACTTCCAACTTGTCACCGAGGGTTTCCCCTACATAAAAAAAAAAAACATGTTTAGAGAAAAGAGTTACATCGTCATAGTATTCTAAATAGTATATATATATATATATTATATGTGTCCATCATTTATTTACTCAAAAATAAATGATATTGATAAATTAGTATTGGATAAAATGTGTGATACTCATAATCATGAAATAAATGAATCACTATTTAATAATTTACCTAGCCAACGCCGTATGACTCCTAAAGATAAATCGGATATTATTCAATTGATGATTTAAAAAATAATAGAATAGAAAAATATCGGTTTTGTCAAAATTGTAAAAATGTGTTTGAGTGACTAATGTGATAAACTGATGAATAATTATTTCAATTTTTTTTATGTTTAGATTGCTTAATAAAGACTTATATAACACGGGCATTTCTTATAAAAGTTGTCGGGTCTTTAATAAAGACCCGACTGTCTGGGATATAGACACAGCGAAATATATTTGATGTTCATTTTCATATATTTTTAAGTGTAATGCCACGATAGGTGGTAGATTGTGAATGGAGCGATGAATGTGTTGATTTTGCAATGATGTGTTGTTTTTTTTGTGTGTGTCTGTGTAAATGACAAGTTATCGAAATAATACTTCGATTTTAAACTTCAGTAGCTTTCCCAATTGAAAAGTGTATCTATTGTTAGTGCATTGCATGAGGAGGTCAAATTTAATTCCCAGTAGTTTTCAAAACTACAGGGAATAACAGGAAAAAATTAAGTTGTAATTTCGATCGTTTTAGTTTTTTTTTTATAAATAAAAAAACTTAAAATGCTAACTTAAACTAAAAAAGCTTCAAAATGTAGTACAAGGCTCCTAATATATTGTTACAATGACTGTTGAAAAAAAGCAACATATGTAATTAAATATAATAATTTAGTAACCATAGAAAGTGTCATCATTGGATGGCAACAATAATGTTCCTGTCAATTTTACTCTTTAGCATATATTCTTAATGTATATAATGATACAGATTGTACCTATATATAACTAGAAAAAACTAAAAAAAATTTTTTTTTAAAGTGGGCAAGTGGGTTTTGCTCTGCTGTATAGTATAGAGGGCGATTGTCAACTCTCCCGATGATAAACTCTCCCTGGTCTTCTCCAGTACTACCTGACGGAAACGTGTAAACTCTCCCGGTGGGTATTCCTGTACTACCTGACGGAAACATGTAAAGTTTACATTGTAAACTATCCCTGGTCTAGTAAAAATCATAAAATAAATTTAATATACATTTAAGTTGCTTTTAAAAATAGCCAATCATATATAATAACAATAATAATAATAAAAATATAAATTAATGTCTTTAGCTGCTATGAGCTATAATATTACAGTCAAAATATAATAAAAAATAAAATTTCAAAAAATCTAATATACATTTAAGTTTCTTTTAAAAATAGTCAATAATAATAATAATAATAATATAAGTTACAAATACAAAATATACGTAAAAATGTTAAAATTGTTGTTTTTGATAATAATAGAACATGCAGATTTAAAAAAAGTTAGAGTATCTATTTTTTTTCTAAAAAAATGTTTTAAAATTTAAAACAACTCGGGAGAGTTTACATACTTCCTACATGTAACTCAAGTTAACCCCGGAGAATTTACAAATTTACTTTAGGTAAACATAGTTTTAACCCGGGAGAGTTTACACATTTACTTCAGGTAAACATAATATTAACCCGGGAGAGTTTACCATCGGGAGATTTACTATTTTTAAAAATCGGGAGAGTTTTCCACCGTCCAGTAGAGATGTAGAGTAGGTAGATGACATAGGTGCACATTCAGTCTTAAACTTGGGAATGCTAAAATGTTTTACCTCAAAGTGGCTAGTGGGAGACTTTGCTCTCCACACACCACCTATACGGTTACACTTACTATTTCAAAAATTACTACATTACTACATTAAAATTCTCAAATTAATGACTCTGATTTTCAATATATTATCCTATAACCGATTATTATAACGACTATTATGATATTATTAAATGAACAAGTGTTGCAATCAGGGTCGTTTATATTTTCACTACTTTCAGCATTTTTTTTTTTTTATTTGTTTTACTCAATTTAAATGTACTGGAAATAATGATAAAATAAAATAATTTAATATCAGTGATGTTTTCACTGAATCAAAAACACCATATCAAAAAACTACTAACTAAGAATTAATGGCTAAACATTTCTATACTATCAAACTAAAAATTTTTAGTTTAAATCATTATTTTCATATCAATAAATCATCATTCCATTAGACATTGCAGTATACGAAAACAAAATTTTTAGTAAAAATTAGTGCATTATCAATATAAACTGGAAATAATTAATTCTAAATGAAAAATTACACTTTAAACAACATTTTTATTTCAAAATAATTTGGGGGTGCTAATTAAGGATTTAGGGGTGCTAAGCACCTTCTGGCACTCCCATATGTGCACCAATACTACCTACCGTAGGTCACTATGATGGATGTGTTAATTTGAATGAAATTACAGGTACCTATCATTGTATACGAATGTAACATTCTTTACCCTTTATATATATATAAATATTATACCTACACTTAACACACACTATATATGATTGACCAAAACATAATATACACACTCAACACTTTTCTACCCATGCACATAATATTACTTATTAATAAAATGACACACAGCAGTTAGTTCGACAGTCACCATCAACAGGAGCGAACTCACCAATATACTTATTAACAGCCATCTACATTAGTAAAGTATTATTTTTAATATAATAATTAATATGGATCAATAAATCAAACGTGTCTTATTATTGATAAAATGCCTCATACACAGTGCTCTAACCCCCAGCTACGGAAAACTTATCCATAAGGAATAGAAAACCTTCCCTGGATAACTAATATCGTAACAAGGTCTCTTGACTACGTTGCACGAAAACCGATTCTGAACGGAGATGAATTGTCAGTCTAGGATATATTATATTTAAATATTGTCATATATTCTATTTTGAAACAAATATTTTATTTTTCAATCAGGATGCATTTTGCATAAGGCATGGTTTATTAATTTTTCCAAAACCATTGCATGTAGTTATCATAATCAATAATACCTTATAATTTATATCATCATAGATATACAATACACATATACCTGGTTTGAGGATAAATCGTTATCGTTACGTGATTTCATAAAAATTTAAAACTCAAATGCTAAAAACATTTTCCCTATGATGATGCTTCGAGTTTTCTCTATAGCTACTTGAAGGAAAAATTATGGAAAACTTAGTGTTGTAATTTTAATCCTTAGTTATAAAAACAAAAAAATCTTATGATTTTTCAACTTCAAAATAATTTGCAAATATTCATGGTTTTGACGAATTTTTTTCAATATTTGAACTTCAAATGCTAATAAAAAAAATTGTGCCTATGTATTCTTATAATTTTTAATCATTATAAGAATAAATTATGAGGAACTTTGAATTATATTTTCAAGTATTTTGATTGGGCCAAAACAATTTTATCCACACTTAGAAAAACATTTTTCTGAAAAATTGAAAATTTCAGTTGTCTATAAACAACTCAAAAAAAGTCAAAACAATTTGAAAATTAAATGATGTAAAGAAAATGCCAATCTAAATAACTGGTAAAATTTTCAAGTATCTACGACTTATACTTCTTCAATAATAACAAATGTTTAAAATCGTTTGAGGATAAATCGTTATCGTTACACTATTTCATAAAAATTTAAAATTCAAACGCACTTAAAATTTTTCCTATAAATAATTACTTGCAAATTTTCGCGTTTTCGATCGATTTCGTTAAAATTTGAACTATAAACGCGCTTATAAAAAAAAATGTTGACCAACAATTTTTAATTTTTTTTAGTTACAATAAGAACAACTCATAAGGAACCTTGTCTTAAATTTTAAAATTTTTTTATCGACACTTCAAAAAAAATTCTCATAAAAATCGAAAATTTCAGTGGTCTATAAATAACTCAAAAATAGTCAAAATTAAACTGCATATAGATAACACTAACATAAATATGTTGTGAAAATATCAAGTATTTACAGTGTTTAGTTTTTGAATTACAACCATATAAAAAAAACGATTTGTTCGAAAACTGGTTTTGCGTAAAAATGCCCGTTTTACTGTCAGTTTTTAGTTATTTTTGTTTTTCTCGATTTTATTGAAAACTGTTGGAAAATGTTTACTTTTGACCTCTATAAAGCACCAAGGATATTCACTTTTCATCAAAAACCACCCCCAAGTATGAAATTGCAGCATTATTTCGACTGTATATGCGGTAAACATTCAGAAAAAAACACACACATCATTGTAAAATCAATATATTCATCACTCCATTCAGAATCTAAAATAAGTCTAATACCTGTCCTTTAACATGATTTTTAGTATAGGCTAACACACCAACTCTATTCAATATTATAAGTCATTGATTGAAAATTGCTCACTTAAATTTCATCATTCAATGACGGAGTACCTAAACTGAAAGTCTTCTAAACACTAGTGCTATTAATAGGTTCACTTTTTTATTATTTTCTGAAAATACTGCTCTTGTAATTTGTGACGACATATGTATAAACAAATAATTTTGATTAATTTTACTATGAATGTATTCATTATTTAAAATTCAAATCATGTAGCTAGTTCAAATATAAATACATAAATGATTGACAAAATTACAAAAAGAAACTCCTACATTCTAAATACTTTAAAATCATGAAATCTATTGTTCATAAAAAACCATAAGTTAGATATCATATTTTATAATTTATTTTATTAAAGTAACCATAAAATTATTGTTTTTTTTTTCTAGTACCATCTGGTAGGTAATTTTTATGTTATTTGCAGGCTTTATTCACATTGGAATTTTTAAAATTAATTTGTGTTAACGAAATTCATGTGCTTGTAACTAAAATGTGCTAACCTGTAAAAATATTTTTTATAAATAAAAATTAGATGGGTGGATGACTAATAAATCACTATACAAATTAAGTTCAAATGATTTTTCTACCATAAATATTATGTTAATTATTGAAAATTCATTGAAAACATTTTTAATAAATCACTTGATTTTCGACTTTAACCATAACATTTGATGAATATTTCATAATTATAAAATATATTACACACTTAATAATTATTATCGGATATTCTCTGACTATTAGATAGAAGTAAGTTGGTTTAATTTTAAATAATTATTTAATTTTATACGATTTATAATATGAATCTTAAATATCTTTAATGTTTAATCTTATGTTTATATTATATCCAACATGATTGAAATAAGTAGTGTGATATTTTTTTTTTTCAATAATAGTATTCAATTTTCCGAGTGACTAAAAAAAAAAAAGCTGTTAGTTATAATCTATTATAATTAAATATTAACATTAAACTACGTATTTATAATGTTTAATTCTACGCATGGCCTGATAGTAGACATATAAGTATGAATATGTTATAACTAAGAACTCTTATTTCAATTTAAGTTCAAATGAATTTTCCACCCTAATTTTTAGGTATCAAAATTTATATTCTACCGAAAAACTTGAAAATTAATTGCAGATATTTCAAATAAAAATCACTTTATTTTCTACTATAATCATAACATTTTATGTTATATATAATTTGCGAATTTTCGTGATTTTTACGTATATTGTCAAAATTCAAACTTTGAATGCTTATAAAAAAATTGTGACTATGTATTTCTTTTATTTTTCAACTGCTATTGTCAAAATATGTTAGGAGCTTTATATTAAATTTTCAAATCTTAGATTCAGAAAGAAAAAATTTTATGAATTTCTATCTAAGATAATTTGAACATTGTCCCGTAATTTTTACGTATATGGTCAACATTTTAAATTTAAATGCTTATAAAAAAAATCATACCTTTGTATTTTTAATATTTTATAACTGCTGTTGTACCAATATGTTAGGTGTCTTGAGTTAAATTTTCAAGCTTTTCAACCCAATAAATACATTTGTATAGATATTTATAGAAAAAAAAACTAAAAAAGTTAATAAATTAAAATGTCAGTAAACAGCTCTAAACAAATCAAATATTTTGAAAATTTTGAAAATATAAAAAATGCCTATATAAACATTCAGTGAAAATTTCAAGTATCTGCGGTCATTTTTTTTAGAGTTACCTACGCCAAAATAGGATAATCGCTAAATGAGAAGTCTAGTGAAAATCCATTTTTGTAAAATTTTAATTTTCAAACACTCGTAAAAACTGAATTTGAATTTCCGTTGGAAATTTTTTTGTGATAAAGATTGAGATACTTGAATTGAATTTTCAAATTATTGATTTAAAAAGAAAATGTTCTATGAATTTCTAGCTTAAAATAATTTGCAAATTTTCATGATTTTTACGTATTTTGTTAAAATTCAAACTTTAAATGATTATAAAAAATTATAAATTGTGAATAAGTATTTCTTTTATTTTCAACTGCTATTGTAACAATATGTTAGGAGCCTTGTATTAAATTTTCAAGTTTTTCTACCCATCAAATACATTTTTTATCGATATTATTTAAAAAAAAAACTAATAATGATCGAAAACTGCACATGCCTAAAAATAGTTCAACTTAAGTTTAAAAATTGCCCGGTGGATATGATATGCTTATATAAACATTCGGTGAAAATGTCATGTATTTTGTCATTTGTTTTAAAGTTACATCAAAAACCAAAATTGATTTTGTCAAAAACTGATTGTGCGTAAAAATTCCCGTTTTCCCCTTAATTTTTAGTTTCTTTATCTCGATTATTTAGAAAAAATTGAGAATTTTTACTTTGGAAACCCCAAAGCAGCAACTAGATTCACTTTCTGATCTAATAAGGTACTAATCAAAGAATTTTTACTGCCCCAAAACGTGATGACAGACACAAAAAAAAAATTAAAAAATTTAAAATTAAAAAGGACCACACACATTATGGTAAAATCAATATATTCATTATTCATCACTCCGTTCAGAATCTAAAATAAGTCTAATACCTGTCCTTTGAAATAATTTTTAGTATAGGCTAACACACCAACTCTATTCAATATTATAAGTCATTGATTAAAAATTGCTCACTTAAATTACGTCTTTCGATGACGGAGTACCTACCTCTTCTGAAAGTCTACTAAACACTAGGTGCTATTAATAGGTTCACTTTTTCATTATTTTCTGAAGACTGAATTTATTGCTCTTGTAATTTGTGACGACATACGTATAAACAAATAATTTTGATTAATTTTTCTATGATTGTATTCATTATTTAAAATTCAAATCATGTAGCTAGTTCAAATATAAATACATAAATGATTGACAAAATTGCAAAAAAAAAACGCCTTCATTCTAAATACTTTAAAATCGTGAAATCTATTGTTCATAAAAAAACCATAAGTTAGGTATCATATTTTATAATTTATTTTATTAAAGTAACCATGCAATTTATTTTCTAGTATACAAAAGTAGGTAATTTTTATGTTATTTGGCTTTATTAATATTGGAATTATTAAAATTAATTTGTGTTAACGAAATTCATGTGCTTGTAACTACACTCATGAATTATTATCTGTCTATTAGGTGATAGTAGTAAGTTGATTTAATTTTAAATAATTACACGATTTATAATATGCATCTTAAATATGTTTTAAGTTTAATCTTATGTTTATATTATATTCAACATAAATTAGATAAGTAGTTGGTTTTTTTTTTTTTTTAATATCTGCATTCAATTTTCAGAGTTTCTAAAAAAAAGAAATGTGTTAGTTATACATTAATTATAATCTATTATAATTAAATTAATCTTAAAAACTACATGGTTATAATGTTTAATTCAATTCAAGACCTTGTGGTAGAAATATAATTATGAATATGTTATAATTAAGTACTCTATTTCAAATGAAGTTCAAATAATTTTTCTACCTAATACTATGTTTCGAAATTTATTTTCTACCGAAAACTTGAATATTCATTGAAAACATTTCAAATAAATCACACGGTTTTCCACTTTAATCATAATACTTGATGAATATTTCATAATTATAAAATATAATATACACTTATTAATTATTATCGGATATTCTCTGCCTATTATAGCATTACGTAAGTTGATTTAATTTTAAATAATTATTTAATTTTACACGATTTATAATTTGCATCTTAAATATTTTTAAAGTTTAATCTTACGTTTATATTATATCCAACATGCTTTAAATAAGTTGAGTGATTTTTTTTTTAAATATCTGCATTCAATTTTCCGAGTTTCTAAAAAAAACAAAACCGATAGTTATAACCCATTATAATTAAATATTAATCTTAAATTGCGACTTTATAATGTTTAAATTTATGCATGGCCTTATATTAGACATATAAGTATGAATATGTTATAACTAAGAACTCTATTTCAAATTAAGTTCAAACGATTTTTCTACTTAATTCTATGTTTCGGAATTCATATTCTACCGAAAAACTTGAAAATTCATTGCAAAAATTTCAAATAAATCACTTGATTTTCCACGTTAATCATAACATTTGATGAATATGTTATAATTATAAAATATATTATTCACTTTTTTATTATTATCGGGTATTCTCTGTCTATTATAGTATTAAGTAAGTTGATTTAATTTTAAATAAATATATAATTTTACACAATTTTAATATGCATCTTTAATATGTTTTAAGTTTAAACTTTTGTTTATATTATATCCAACATGATTTAAATAAGTAGTGTGATTTTTTTATTTTTTTAAATATCTGTATTCAATGTTCCGAGTTTCTATGAAAAAAAAAATTTAGTTATAATCTATTATAATAAAATATTAACCAAAAACTACGGGTTTGTAATGTTTAATTCTATGCATGACCTGATTGAACACATTTAAGTATGAATGTGTTATTACTAAGAACTATATTTCAAATAAGGTTCCAATGATTTTTCTACCCTAATTATGTTTCAAAATTTATATTCTACCAAAAACCATGAAAATTCATTGCAAACATTTCAAATCAATCACTAGATTTTCCACTTTAATAACATTTGATGAATATTTTATAGTTATAAAATATATTATACACTTATTTATTATTATCGGTTATTCTCTGTTTCTTATAGTATTACGTAAGTTGATTTAATTTTACACGATTTATAATATGCATCTTTTTTTTTATAAAGTTTTATTTTAAGACATTCCTAGCCAACAGTAGGCTATCTAAATCTAGAAATAATATTTTCAAATTTAGTTTTTGAATTTTATAACATGATAACGATAAGAAAAAAAAAACACAGATAGTATGATTAGCTAACAGTTAATTATGTACGTAGTTTCTTGAGTTTTAGTATATGCAAGTAGGTCGTGCGGACGTCCGCGTCGAAGGCGGCGTTGGATCGGTGGTACTATGTTGAGTTGATAATGCATTGATCCCGTAGACTTTTGAATAGACCTGAAGAAACTGTCAGCCAGAATTTTAATGTGGTCTAGAAGTTTTGGTATCTTGAGGTTTTTGTGAATACTTTGATTTCTTACAAACCATGGTGCGTTTGTTATTATTCTTAAAATCTTATTTTGGAATATTTGGAGTTTTTTTAAGTGGGTAAGAGCGCATTTGCCCCAGATAGGGCAAGCGTAGGTAATCAAAGGGCACAGTATTTGCTTATAAATAAGTAATGAACATTTTTTCTCTAAGGTTGATTTCTTGCTTAAAATAGGGAACAGCATAGAAAGGCGTTGGTAAGCTTGTTGGATTTTCGATGATAAGTGCGGCCACCAGTTCAGTCTTTTGTCCAACGTTACGCCAAGATACTTTACGGTCGGTTTCCAAAGGAATGGTACGTTGTCGAAGTTGAGCAAAGATGGAGTACGGTTACGACGTAAACTGAACATAATGCTTGCACTTTTTGAGGGATTTATCGATATTTTCCAGTTTTTGCACCAAAAGGATAAGATATTTAAGTGGTTTTGAAGGTTATCTGTTATGGCTTCAATATTGCGGGATTCAGAGAATATCGCTGTGTCGTCGACAAAAAGAGCAATGTTAGTGCGTGGCGTTTGAGGTATGTCCGATGTATAAACATTAAATAGTGTAGGGCCAAGTATTGAGCCTTGAGGTACGCCGGCCATTATGGGTACATAATCGGAATAGCTATCATTTATTTTTACAGAGAACTGTTTGTTAGAAAGAAACTCGCTGATTATATTAAATATGTAATTTGGTGTATCAATACTTTTGAGTTTGTATAACAATCCTTGATGCCATACCTTATCAAAAGCTTTGGATATGTCAATAAAAACGGCACCTGTGTGGCAGTTTTTTTCGAAAGAGTCGCTTATATGTTCAGTTAAGCGTAAAAGTTGTTGAGTAGTTGAGTGGTGTGTTCTAAAGCCAAATTGAAATTTTGGAATAGTTTCAGAGCATTCTAGGTGTGTTAACAGTCTAGAGTGAATGACTTTTTCAAACACTTTTAAAAGATATGTTAGCAGGCTGATTGTTCTGTAACTGTCCGGGTTTGAATTGTCTTTTCCGGGTTTTTTAATGAGAATAACAATTGCTTTTTTCCAGCTCTCCGGAAAACAGCCATGACGAAGTAAAGCGTTAAAAAGAGAAGTCATAAAGAATTGCCTTATTTGGTAGTTTTTAAGTAAAAGATTTGTAATACGATCATGACCAGGAGATTTTTTAGCAGATAATCTTTTGAGGATTACTTTTAATTCATTAGGGGTAACATAATTTAATGAATTTTGAACCGAATAGCTAGGTGTTTTTAAAACCCGTTCAATCCTGAGATCGTTAAAGTTGTTAGCAATTTGATTAAGAGAAAAAGTGTTCCACAGGTTTTCTGAAAAAACTTTACATTTTCCTTCATCTAATATGACAAACCATGACGAGGTACGAAGTGGGGGAATAATGTTTGTGTCTCGATTAAGTAATCTATTTGTGACCTTCCATAAGGTGGAGTCACTATGTTGAATGTTTGACAAAAATTGTTTGTAAGAATTTACACGAAAAAGTTGCAGTGCGGATTGCACTTCTTTAGTTAGTTTATTTAATATTTTTTTATCTATGGAATTTCCGCGATTTTGCCATGTACGTTTGGCGGTATGTTTTTGTTGAATTAGTGATAAGATAGACTATGGCAGGACACTGCGGCTATACGCGTTAGATGGTGCGGTAGTTGAGCATGCGCGAGTGGCGTCTGTGATAATATCTGTGAACTGTTCAGCCAACTCTTCTGCTAATTGCTTTGTAGTTATATTTTTGGGTATTTTTAGATTTTTGTTAATGTAATCCGAATAAATGTTCCAATTTGGTTTGCCTTTTATTATTGAATTATTTGGATGATAAAATTGCAGTGGAGAGTTTATATTTATTTTGACCGGATTGTGGTCCGAGTCTAGTTCGGCAAGAGGTTCCTGAGTAATGTTGTATGTGATTGATTTAATTAATAAGATATCTAGTATATCTGGTAGTCTGTAATTGTCGTATGGAAAATAAGTATGTTTGCTAGGTGCAGATAAAGTGCACGCTGTATCGGATATGTATTTTTGGAGCTTGTTTCCGTTCGAATTAACGACACGACTGGCCCAATTGGTGTGCTTCGAATTTAAGTCGCCGGGCAATATTACATTATTGTTTAGGTTCATTACTCTTTCGTAGTCAGAGATATTCATTATACGACTTGGCGGTTGATAGGCGGAGACCGGTGGAGTACGATTGCGCGCGTTTTACCTTTTTGGGCATACGATTGCGCGCGGTGCCGGAATAACAAAGAACATGCTTTTGACTATTCAAAAGCGTACGATTGCGCGTAAAATTGGATGCGACGTTGCCAATTAATTATTAAAATTTAAAATTATTATTATAATTAAAAAAAATGTTAAAAAAATTTGTTATTTGTCGTATATCATGTTGTTATTGTATTTATTTCTAATAACATTTTAAACGTGACATCACGTGTCAATGAATCAGTCAAAAATAGTATAAAAAGTTACAGATAGTACAAATAGTTACAAAAAATAACAGATACTTTATATTCACACTTAGTCTACCTAAAAAGTTCGGATATTTACCATGCATTAACCTTTACCATAATCTGTATATTTGGCAACATTGCTTAGAAGCAAAAATAATTTAGCACGCGCAATCGTACATCTAAAAAGGTACCGTTGATAAGGACCGCGCGCAATCGTATTGCAGCCGCGGAGACAATTAGAATAGAACTATTATTAATGAGTATTAGTACTCATATGGCTTCTAGGCTTTGAAGGTCAGGTATGGTGTTTAATTTTTTTGCGGACTAATATTGCTACGCCACCCATGGGACGTGCCTGTGAGTTACGATCCGCACGATAGACATTGTACCCAGCGAATTTAATTTTGTCTATATTAGATAAGTGCGTTTCGATAATGCAGACAATGTCAATGTTATGGTGATTTAGGAAAGCTGATATAATGTGTTAATGTGGTTTTTGATACCGTTGGCGTTCCAATTAAGCATAATTATGTTATGGTTTTGCATTAGTATTAGTGTTTAGACTATCAATGATAACTGGCAGACTTTCGATAATTTTATACATTAGTTGAGTAACGAAATTGTTTATCAGCGGTAATAGTTTCTGCATGAAATCGTTATCTGTGATATTGTAAGATATCTTTGCATTAGCGTACGTTCTGGGTGATATGCTACGTTAATTAATCGTTCGTAATGTTCCGCATGATTTGTATTAATAAAATGTCTATTTGGTTGAGAAGTGGTTTGTTCCATTTCAAGAAAACATTTTTTTTTGATTTTGTTAGTTCTTTATAATAACTGCACCCTCTGTAATTAGCTGGGTGATTATTGGTACAGTTGACACATTTTGGGGGGGTTATTTTTTCTTTGACACATTGGCTGAAATGATGATCACCCGCACATTTGACACAGCGAGAAGGGAGATGGCAGAATTTTTTTGTGTGTGAAAAGCGCTGACAATTTGTACATTGTGGAATGTCTTTAGTGGGTCTTCTGGGTTCAACTGATACAACGCAATGTAATAGTCGATTTAAGGCGTAAATTTTTTTGGAAGCGTTAGACAGTAGAATTGCAACAATGGGAATAGGACACTTAGAACGGTTTTGTAAACGGGTTACGGAAGTAACATTAAAGTCAAGGTCTTATAGAGCTTCAAAAATTGACTTTTCTGAAATCGAGACTGGGAGATTTCTAATAATTAAGGATAGTTGTTTGTCTAGGGGAAATTGGTAGGTGTGGTATTGTATTTCCCTGTCATCGAGTTTTTTAGTGATGGATCTGTAATCGTCGATCGATGACAAGTTTAATTTTAGTGCGTTTTTGGTGTGGTTAATTGTGAACTCGTCAATAATTATTGAGGATAATGATTTATGAAAATTATGAAAATCGGTTATATTATATACGTATATCGGCAGAATTTTTTGACTAACCACGTCTTGTTGGCTATCCTCGCCTTCGCTGGAGGTGGCAAGGTCCATGTGAGAGTTGTCATTTGGATTAAGTAGAGGAGAATAGCGATTTTTGCCTGTGACACTTGGTAAAATAGAAAAATTACTAGGGCGCCTCCTTTTTTTTCTTTAAATTGTGGTAGAAGAGCTTTGGGTCCGGAAGAGCCCAGCCCCGTTTCCGGGGGGCATACAGATGTCGCTGATTTAATTGTCATGCGTGAGCTCAGAGAGACGTTTAACGACCTTATGCCACGACTGCTGATAAGCAACTGCATCTTAAATATGTTTAAAGTTTAATGTTATGTTTATATTATATCCAACATGATTTAAATAAGTAGTGTGATTTATTGTTTTTAATATCTGTATTCAATTATAATAAAATATTAACCAAAAACTACGGGTTTGTAATGTTTAATTCTATGCATGACCTGATTGCACACATTTAAGTATGAATGTGTTATAACTAAGAACTATATTTCAAATAAGGTTTTAATGATTTTTCTACCCTAATTATTATGTTTCAAAATGTATATTCTACCGAAAACCTTGAAAAATCATTGCAAACATTTCAAGTAAATCACTTGATTTTCCACGTTAATCATAACATTTGATGAATATGTTATAATTATAAAATATATTATTCACTTTTTTATTATTATCGGGTATTCTCTGTCTATTATAGTATTAAGTAAGTTGATTTAATTTTAAATAAATATATAATTTTACACAATTTTAATATGTTTAAAGTTTAAACTTTTGTTTATATTATATCCAACATGATTTAAATAAGTAGTGTGATTTTTTTTTTTTAAATATCTGTATTCAATGTTCTGAGTTTCTATGAAACAAAAATTTTAGTTATAATCTATTATAATAAAATATTAACATTGATGCATGGCCTGATAGTAGATATATAAGTATGAATATGTTGTAATTAAGAACTATATTTCAAATTAAGTTCAAATGATTTTTCTACCCTAATTATTATGTTTTAAAATTTATATTCCACCGAAAACCATGAAAATTCATTACAAAAAATTTCAAATCAATCACTAGGTTTAACACTTTAAACATCACATTTGATGAATATTTCATAATTATAAAATATATTATACACTCATCAATTATTATTGGATATTCTCTGTCTATTAGGTGATGGTAAGTTGATTTAATTTTAAATAATTATTTAATTTTACACGATTCATAATATGCATCTTAAATATGTTTAAAGTTTAATCTTATGATAATATTATATTCAACATAAATTAGATAAGTAGTTTGATTTTTTTTTTTTTAATATCTGTATTCAATTTTCCAAGTTTCTATAAAAAAAAAACTGTTAGTTACTTAGTTATAATCTATTATAATTAAATATTAACATTACACTAAGTATTTATAATGTTTAACTCTATGCATGGCCTGATAGTAGATATATAAGTATGAATATGTTATAACTAAGAACTCTTATTTCAATTTAAGTTCAAATGAATTTTCTACCCAAATTTTTAGGTATCAATATTTATATTCTACCGAAAAACTTGAAAATTCATTGCGAACATTTCACACAAACCATTTGATTTTCCACTTCAATCAAAGCATTTGATGAATAATTTTAATAAATTATAATAATAATGTATAAAATATATTACACAGTTATTTATTATTATCGTGTAATCTCTGTCTATTATAGCAAATGGTAAATTGATTTAATTTTAAATAATTAGTAAATTTTACACAATTTATAAAATGCATCTTAAATATCATTAAAGTTTAATCTTATGTTAATATTATATCCAACATGATTTAATTAAGAAATGTGATTTTTTTTTTAACTATCTGCTTTTAATTTTCAGATCTTAACAAAATAATTGACGGTACATTTGTTATATTCTATTATAATTAAATATAAACCTTAAACTACGTATTTATAATGTTTAATTATATGCATGGCCTGATAGTAGACATAAAAAAACCAATATATTATTTCTAAGAACTCTATTTCAAATTAAGTTCATATTATTTTTCTACACTAATTGCAATGTATCGAAATCTATATTCTATCAAAAACCTTAAAAATTCATTGCAAAAATTTCAGATAAACCATTCGATTTTCCACTTTAATTATAACATTTGATGAATAATTTATAATTATAAAATATATTATACACTTATTAATTATTATCGGATATTCTCTGCCTATTTTAGCATTACGTAAGTTGATTTAATTTAAAATAATTATTTAATTTTACACGATTTATAATAATATGCATCTTAAATATCTTTAAAGTTTAATCTTAAGATTCTTATGTATATATTATATTAAACATGAATTAAAGAAGTATTTTTATTATATTTTTAAATATCTGCATTCAATTTTCCGAGTTCTTAAAATAAAAAAAAAGCT
The DNA here is from genome assembly GCF_037042655.1 of Diuraphis noxia. Taxonomy (NCBI): domain Eukaryota; kingdom Metazoa; phylum Arthropoda; class Insecta; order Hemiptera; family Aphididae; genus Diuraphis; species Diuraphis noxia. The sequence goes on from NW_028301713.1 coordinate 15,871,855, forward strand.
TTTAGTTATAATCTATTGTAAAAATATTCACCTTAAATTACGGGTTTATAATGTTTAATTCTTTGCATGGCTTGATAGTAGACATATAAGTATGAATATTTTTTAACTAAGAACTCTATTTAAAATTAAGTTCAAATGATTTTTCTAACCTAATTAATATGTTTTGAAATTTATATTCTACCAAAAATCTTGAAAATCCATTGCAAATATTTCAAATAAACCATTTGATTTTACACTTTAATTATAGCATTTGATGAATAATGTATTATTATAAAATACATTTTACACTTTTTAATTATTATCTGTTATTCTCTATCTATTAGGTGATGGCAAGTTGATTTAATTTTAAATTATTATTTAATTTTATACGATTTATAATTATAATATGAATCTTAAATATCTTTAAAGTTTAATCTTATGTTTATATTATATCCAACATGCTTTAAATAATTAGTGTGACTTTTTTTTTAAATATCTGTATTCAATTTCCCAAATTTCTATAAAAAAAAACTGGCATTTATAATCTATTATAATTAAATATTAACCTTAAATTACGGTTTTATAATGTTTAATTCTATGCATGACCTAATAGAAGACTTATAAGTATGAATATGTTATAACTAAGAACTTTTATTTCAATTTAAGTTCAAATGAATTTTCTACCCTAATTATTAGGTATCTAAATTTATGTTCTACCAAAAAAACTTTAAAATTCTTTGCAAACATTTCAAATAAATCACTTGATTTTCCACATTAATCAAATAGGAATATGTTATAATTATATAATATATTTTTCACTTTTTTATTATTATCGGGTATTCTCTGTGTATTATAGTATTAAGTAAGTTGATTTAATTTTAAATAATTATATAATTTTACACAATTTATAATATGCATCTTTAATATGTTTAAAGTTTAATATTTTGTTTATATTATATTCAACATGATTTAAATAATTAATGTGATTTTTTTTTTAAATATCTGTATTCAATTTTCCTAGTTTCTAATAAAAAAAAAAAATTAGTTATAATTAGAGCCCGGAATTATATTCTTTTGCATATTTTTTATGGGTCTATGCAGTCAGACGCGGGTTTGAAATCTTTACGAATCATGAAGCAGTGTAATAATGGCAAAAGTATTATTTTGCGTATTTGAGAATATTTCAAGATAAAAGAATATTTCGTATTGTAGTGATATTTATTAGTGTGTCGCTAAATGATAACGCACTCCCTTGCATTTATCATTATCATTATTATTACTATTATTCTTAAACTATCATGATTTTTATTTTTTTATTCTAGTTTTAGTTTTATGTGCAGGCCGACTCGACAACATTGTGTCAGCCGCTCCGTTTGCATCAAGTCTCATTTTTATTGTTAAATTCATTATTTTTGTCAAATATCAATTGTCATATAATGTTTCTTTATTGTTTTATTTAAATGTTCATTAAATATTGTTTTGTTCATTTAAATTAATTAAATATACTCTAATTCACTGAATTGCTTAATATAATATTTTAATATTTAATCTTGACACTATTGTATTTATGATCCCCTATAGTATAATAAAGAATATTAGAGAATATATCGATTCATTTTTTTAGATGTTCGATATTTTTGATTGCAGTGACGTAAATAATGTAAATTATATTATGTCCGATAATAGTGATAATGATATGATATTGAAAATATAATGTATATTTATATAACATTGTCCATCGTATATACCAGGGATGGGCAACTGGTGGCCCGCGCTACATTTTCAAATTACTTCATATAAAACCTCATCCTCAATTATCACATTCAATAATAATTGTAAATACGAGCAAGTATAAATAAATAAAGATAAAAAAAATAAATGTTAGTGAATTTGAAGGACCTTTTTTTTTTGCTTTTTCCTATACCCTGTGGCCAGCTAGATTTTAAAGTACTTAAAAGTGACCCGCTAATTACTTTGAGTTGCCCATCCCTGGTATATACGATTGTTATACTTTACATAGTAATTTGTCCAAAAAATGGAATTACTACACAAAAATAGCTAGTTCCAAGCAAAAAGCATATTTTTGGCATATTTTATTATGATTTTTAAAGAATATTGGAAGAATATTTTCAACTTTTTAAGCGAATATTAACATCTTATTTTGGCTATTTTTAAATAATATAATTCCGGACTCTAGTTATAATCTATTATAATAAAATATTTACCAAAAACTACGTGTTTGTAATGTTTAATTCTTTGCATGGCCTGATAGAAGACATATAAGTATGAATGTGTTATAACTAAGAATTATATTTCAAATAAGGTTCCAATGATTTTTCTGCCCTAATTATTAAGTTTCAAAATTTATATTCTACCGAAAACCATGAAAATTCATTGCAAACATTTCAAATCAATCACTTGATTTTCCACTTTAATCATAACATTTGATGAATATTTTATAGTTATAAAATATATTATACACGTATTTATTATTATCGGTTATTCTCTGTCTCTTACAGAATTACGTAAGTTGATTTAATTTTAAATAATTATTTAATTTTACACGATTTATAATATGCATCTTAAATATGTTTAAAGTTTAATCTTATGTTTATATTATATCCTACATGATTATTTTAAATAAGTAGTATGATTTTTTTTTTTTCATATTCAATTTTTCGAGTTTCTATAAAAAAAAATACCTATTGTTAGTTATAAATTATAATCTATTATAATAAAATATTAACCTAAAACTACTTGTTTGTAATGTTTAATACTATGCATGACCTGATAGAAGACATATAAGTATGAATATGTTATAACTAAGAACTATTTTTCAAATAAGGTTTTAATGATTTTTTCATCCTAATTATTATGTTGAATATTTCATAATTATAAATTTATTATACACTCATCAATTATTATCGGATATTCTCTGTCTATTAGGTGAAAGTAAGTTGATCTAATTTTAAATAATTATATAATTTTACACTATTCATAATATGCATCTTAAATATGTTTAAAGTTAAATCTTATGTTTATATTATATACAATTTTTTTTTTTTTCATTTTTAACATGTAATATGCAATCTGTACAATTTAGCACATTAAGCATAAGCGAGAAAAGTAACATAACAGGCGAGAAAGACGTGATTAAAGAAGCCAATCTTTAGTGACACTTAAGCTGTTGTTGATATGCATCATTATATTAATTTAAAGAAGGTCGCGACACCATGATCTTTTCAACCTACGTAATGTTGTGGATTTCCATGAAGAGTTGTGATGGAGAGATCTTTTATGAGTGGATTGTAGTGATTCGCAAGTTTGAGGTGAAACCTGTTGTGGAACGTTTTGGCTTCTTTGTTAATTGTTTTTATACGAGTATGAAGGTCATTATGGAGTGTAAGATTTGAAACGATATAAGGGGCATTTGTAATTTTGCGAAGTGAAATATTTTGGAAAGTTTGAATTTCGTTGGTATTAGATTTTTTGGCTGCTCCCCAGAGTTTAGTCCATATAGGTTTTAAAAGAGATTTATAAATTATTATTTTTGTTTTTAATTTTGTGATTTGATTATAATAGAGCGGTTTGAGTATGTGGGAGCGTGAGTTTAGTTGGAGTCTTTTTGTTTTTAAATGTATATTCCATGTTAAACGTTTGTCAAGATGAAGACCTAAGTATTTGACCGTCTCAGAAGTAGGAATTGGAGTATTATTTATGAAAACCTTGGGACAGTGACCTTGTTTTAGAGTGAAGGTAATGTGGACTGATTTTAAGCTATTAATTTTGACCCTCCATTTTTTTACCAGTCTGTCATTAGGACCAGATGGAGTTGAAATGTAGATGAAGCTATAACTGGGTTTTCGTGCATTTACATAATAGCTTTGTCGTCAGCATAATCCGCTACTAGAGTATCAGCGAGTATGGGTTGATCGGAGATGAAAATATTAAATAATATAGGGGATAATATGCCACCTTGTGGTACGCCTGCCTTTATTATTGAGATATTCGAGAAGGCAGAGCCGCATAGAATTTGAAAATGACGATTGTCTAGATATGATTTTATTAACAGAAAAAGTGCTGAATGAAGGCATTTCCGGAGTTTAAATAACAAACTCTGGTTCCAGACCCTGGCAAATGCTTGGGAAATGTCTAGAAAAGCACTAGTGCAGTATTGTTTTTTTTTTCTAGAGAGGAGGATATAGCATCCACGACCCTGTGTGCTTGATGAATTGTGCTAGGCTTGCATCGAAAACCAAATTGAGATCGAGGGAGAACATTATTGAGGATGATGTGTGAGGATAGACGTTTAAGAATGAGTTTTTCGCAGATTTTAGAGAAAAATGGCAAGAGACTAATTGGTCTAAAAGAGGCAGGGTCATCTGGTGCGGGTTTAGTGAGCATAATAATGTGGGAAAATGTCTATAATATTGGAAAGTAAGAAAGTCTTATGATTGAATTTATTATATAAGTATCCAGGTGATTTTTTATTTGGGTATTTTGAGATTACGAATTTGACCTCGTTTGGAGTGACAAATTTTTCTCGTTGGCTTTCTGGAAGAGGGGTGTTTAGAAATGCGTTAACTCGGTTGCTGTGATGAAGTTCTATTATATCAATGTGTGGCTGGAATACACTTGACAGATGTTTTTGAAATAATTCTGCCTCCTCAGAATCTGAGATAGCAAGCGTGTTACCAATTTTTTTAAAGGTTGGGAGGGATTTTTGTATTGGAGTAATTTTTTTGTTTCTTTCAGAGACTGCCATCGGTCGTAGAAAGTTTTGTTAATTTTTGTTCTAGTTCGTATGATTTTAGTTTGGCTAGGGCCTTTTTTAGAGAGTTAGCTAACTTATTGTATAATGATTTATGGGATGGTAAGCGTGTGTATTGATACTGAGGTCGTGCCCTGCGTTTTTCGACTATAAAAGAACGAATTAGGTTTGGTAGAGTTTGAGAACAACAGTGATTTTGAGTGGGTTTATTTGTTGTAGTTGTTGATGCAACTGCTGCGGAGTGAATTATTTTGGTAAGATTGTTAACTGCTTCATCAATATAAGTATTGCTTTTTAGTCTAACTTTTACATTAATTTGTTGATGGACTATGTTTTGAAACATGTATCGATCAGTTGAAGCAGAAAAAAGTTTGGGTGATTGGGTGGTTAAAAGTGGAGAATCGGATACATTTATTAGAACCGAAGAGTGATCAGAATTGAGGTCTAAAATATTGTTAGTAAGGCAATATAAGTTAGTAGGGAGTTTTGAAATGAAAATATCCAGAATGTCCGGTTTTTTAAATTGAGAAGTTGGCCAATATGTTGGTCCAGGGGGTGAGAGGATTTTATAATTTTTTGTATTAGTAAAATTGTACAAGAGATTACCACGTGGGTTTTTCAATCGGCATACCCAGGATTGGTGCTTAGCATTGTAGTCTCCTCCTACAATGAAATTATTGAAAGTGTTATTTATTGTTTCGAAATAATTATACCAGTTGTTTAAAGTTATGTTATGCTTAGGGGGAAGAGTAAATTTCAGCTATGACAACTGGTATACTGTTGAGTAGACTCGAGATGGCACAAGGCTGTTAAAAGTCTTGAGAATAATCAGGAAGTGGTTGGAATCGAATTTGAGATTTAATAAGTATTGCTACACCCCCATGGGCTGTGCCGTCTGGGTAGTTGGCTTTAAGAAGGATATACACGGGAATTGAAAGTTTTGAATATTGCCCTATAGGCTATGTCGATTCGACGATTGTATAAAACGTGTTGAAGTTCCATGTTGTGGTTTGTAAGACCACTGGCATTAAAAAGTAAAATTATAAGGGATTTATTAGTTTGAGAATTAGTCATTTTTTATTTTCAAGTAAGGATGATATTACTTGTGTAAGGAGAGCTATCAATGGGTTGATAAGAGTTTTAAAATCATTTATAAAAGACGTTAAGACGTTATTAATATCTGTCGGAAGTGAAGAGTGAGTATGGTCATGTTTTTGTTGATTCGTTTGATTTCTGGTGGCCTGCGCATATGATTTTGGAATATGGTTATTATTTACTACTTTAGAAGAAGTGGGAGGAAAAGGGTGGCTCTTTTTACATTATCATTATCAGTATTATTAACTAGGTTTATATTAACATTGTCATCATAGGCGCCATAGGGGGTGCTTGGGGGTGCTTAGCTCTCCCAGGTTTAAAATTAGCACCGCATAAACTATTTAAAATATTTATTACATAGTCATATCTTTTGAAATATTATTATATAAATCTGTTTATGTATATCAGGATATTTTGAAAATATCAACAGTTAGTTTATCAGCAGAAATGATGGTTTTAATGAATAGTCTACCAGCCAGCTTTATATATGAAGGCATGAAAAATCAATGTTATAAAAGTTTGTTTCCAAATGTCTGTAAGCTATTGGGAATAACAATTCCAATTTCTTCGTCAACGTGTGAACGCTCCTTCTCAGCTATGCGTAGATTGAAAAACTGGTTACGCACCAATATGGGCCAAGAAAGATAAAAGATTTACCAAGCTATCTACGCTTAGCATTGAGAGTGATCTTACCAATAAAATAGAAGGGGAAATTATATTGCAAACATTTGCAATATCAAACAGAAAATTAAATCTTGTCTAACATTAATAATTAATGATTACATGTTATTATAACTTGTAATATAATTACAAAATATTTATTTTTATTTTTAATAAAATTTATAATTATTGCAATGCAATTATTATAGTATTAGGGTGGTGTAGTGGGGGGCTTCGCTCCCCACGGGTCTGTGTACTATAAATTATTTCAGCACCCCCTAAATTCACACCCTATGTGCGCCTATGATTGTCATGTAAAAAATTACTTTTTGAACTGGGTTTTTTTCGACGTTGTAACTCTTTGAAGATGGTGCATCCTTTGTAATTGGCTGTATCATTTCCGGAGCACAGGGTGCGTTTGGCTGGAAGTTCACGAGGTTTGAGGCAGTCCGATGAGGAGTGTAGGCCACCGAATTGAACACAGCGGGCAGGGTAGCCGCAGTATACTCGAGTATGGCCATAATCTTGACATTTTAGGCATTGTGGAATTGTGTGATGTTAGTACGGTTCTTCTACCTTAATTTTTGTGTATAGGAGTGAAGTTAATTTGAATATTTCTGTAGATTTTTCAGATTGAGGTAGGCCAACAAAAAATAACGGAAGTGGCAGTTTGGTATTTTTAAGAAGTACCTGAGTTACTTGTTGTACTTCGAATGAAAGATCTATAAGTTCTTCTTTGATTTCATCGACTGTGGTTGATGGGTGAATATTTCAGCTTGTATAATATTAATTTTGTATTTTTAGTTGGTCTGTTGATGATTTACAATAAAAATTTTCTTTGCCAATAAGTTGACATAGATCAGTGCACAATCTGTTATACTCAGTAATCCCTCTCATAAAGATTGGGAGTGGTGGTTTGGATGAAGTTTCGTCATGTGTGGGTATTTATTTTTCGTTCTGAGTGGGTATCGAAAATACCTCTTCATCGTCGTTTGGCGATAAGAGTTGGTATCGGTTTGTTGTGATAAAAGGTGGTTTGCGTATATTTGTATTCATTGTTTGAGATGTTGGAGATGAATCAGATGTATCAGTATCTAAGTATCTTAACTGTTAGTTATAATCTATTATAATAAAATATTAACCTAAAAATTACGAGTTTGTAATGTTTCATTCTATGCGCGAGACAGAAGACATATAATTATGAATATGTTATAACTAAGAACTATATTTCGAATAAGGTTCTAATGATTTTCCTACATCAATTATTATGTTTCGAAAGTTATATTCTACCGAAAACCATGAAAATTCATTGCAAACATTTCAAATAAATCACATGATTTTCCACTTTAATCATAGCATTTGATGAATATGTTATAATTATAAAAAATATTATACACTTATTTATTATTATCGGATATTCTCGGTCTATTATAGTATTACGTAAGTTGATTTAATTTTAAATAATTATTTAATTTTACACGATTTATAGTATGCATCTTAAATATGTTTAAAGTTTAATCTTATGTTTACATTATATCCAACACGATTTAAATAAATAGTGTGATTTATTTTTTTTTAATATCTGTAATTAATTTTTCGAGTTTCTATAAAAAAAAAACTTTTATTTATAATCTATTATAATTAAATATCAACCTTTAGTTACGATATTATAATGTTTAATTCTATGCATGACCTGATAGAAGACATATAAGTATTAATATGTTATAACTAAGAACTCTTATTTCAAATTAAGTTCAAATTATTATGTTTCAAAATTTATATTCTACCGAAAAACTTGAAGTCCATTGGTATAAGTGTTATTATGCATGAAATGCCTATAAAATTGAGGAGGCCTCCTTATTATATAGAGCACAAACATTGAAAAATAAGTAGTTATAGAATATCAGTAGTAAATTATTAATGAAAGAATCATTCTGTGGCATTAGGGTAAATGTACATAAGTTATAAATAGAAAATTTTCAGGAAGATAAATAATACATTCAAATTATTCGTGTAAATACAATTATATTTTAGTTAGACATCTTCTTATAGCATTTTTAAATAGTTTAAACAACTCACCTTAAACTTCATTAATTAAAATTCTTGTGAAAAATAAATTTACCCAAAAATATTAAACTTAAATTTTTTTTTTACACAAACAATGAGTAAAATGCATAAGTCTAGCGAGCATCTTATAGTTTATAACTTATAAATTTAATGAAATGCTAAACAGTTTGATTTTGTCTATAGCTGCATGGTCAATGTCACACTCCATGTGTGTATGGCCTGGTGTGAGAAATTTATGGTTTATTGTTTTTAGTGTAGGGTGGTTTAGAAGATCAACTTGGAACATACAGGCAACATGGTTATTTTTATTTTGGCCCCCACAAGTGTCACTGTAAAATGTAATCTCTTCAATATTATCAGGAATTTTTTCATTTAAAAAATGATATAAGCAAGATGCTATTTGATTAGCACCCCTACCTGCAACCGCTTCATGCCACATATAGCAGTAAGGTTGTCCAGTTATACAATCATGTATAGTGAGGTTGAAAGTCCATAGTTGCCTTTTATAAAAAGCAACAGAAGTATTTAAGTACGGAGTAGGCAAACATTGTTGGAGATCAAATGTATAAATTTGTTTAGTGTCGTCATTTTTGGCTATATCTTTATCTACTGATTTGCTAGTATAACCTCTATCAGCATCTTCATTGTGCTGCTTCAATTCTAATAATATCTTATTTCTTTTAATGCCACATTTTTCTACTTGTGCTTTCATTTTGAGGACATCACATTTATGGCATGTATCAAGCTTGGGTTTATTGAATTTTAAATCTAATTTTTTAAATTCTTTTGAATAAATTGAAAAGTTTACTGGATTTTCTACTTGATTTTTATACAACTCAAACATCAAAGTTAATGTTAAGGTAAATGAAAGATATTTTTTGCTTGTGTGCCTTCTGGAATAATGTGACTTATAAGCTGGGAAGGACTGAATATGATTAATTACATTTGTGATATGTTCAGTGGAAGTTTTATTAGGAGGTTCTTTTTTACCTCTCATATCGTTTTCTGTAATACCAGCTACTGACTTTAATTTTTTTTGTACGGTTATTCTTATAAAACCTTCAGTTTCTCCAAAAATAGTTAAAAAACAATTTTTGCATACTTCTTTTTTATTTTTGTTTACAATCAAATTATATCTGTAAGAATTTTGTCTGTTTTTTTGTTTTGAAGGGCTGCATGTTTTAGTTTTGGTTAATTTTTTTGGCACTACTTTTATTAAACTAGCAATATATGATGGTTTGTGCTCAGTTCGCCGACACCCAATTCGCCGACACCCGGTTTTTTGATCAAAAAACCAGTTTTTAATATTTTTTAAAAATAGCCCAATTCGCCGACAACAAATTATATTGGCGACATGCTACGGCGGTATTGCAATAAAACTATAATACTATCATAAGCTGTAAATTTATTTTATCGTGTGTATAAGGTACCTATCGGCTATCGCACGTTATGATATCTGTAAACTTATTTGATGGTGAGTATAAGATAGTATTATAGGTATCTATCACATGATAATTGACATCCATCAATATATTATAAATATATATATATAATATAAGTCCACTGCGCAGTTTTCAAATAATAATTATGATTTTAGTTTGCGATTATATTTCATTGCGTTAGGTACTGCAAAAAAATTTATTCATATATACAAGGCTGGGCATTAACGAGTTAAAAGTTAAAATTAAGTTAAAACGTTAAGTTAATTTTAATCAAGTTAATTAACTCGTTACTTTTTTTACAAATTAACTGTTAACTTAATAAGTTACTTTTTTTTTGAGATTATAACGTGTTAACTTTAAGTTAATTTTATTTAAAAGTATCTAAATTAAGTTAATTTTAGTGCAAACAATAATGCAAATTACTATAATGAGGTTTTTATAGTATATTTATAATTTACTAGAAAATATATATGGGTGGTAGGTACTGCTTGTTTGATTTTTAAAATTTATGTGAATCAATTAAAAATATTGATATCTTAGCATTTGGGAGAAAACTATTAAGGTGTTTTTTTTTTTTTTGGCTGTTCCACTTGGGTAAATTGATTCGAGTATGAGTTCAGGGTTAAGATTTATTTTGGAAAAGTAGGTTTTTTGATAACTAGTTAATACTTTTATGTATCATTTAAAAAAATGTCCCCAGTATTTTTCTTGAGTGTAAAAAAACCAATATTATGTGTGCAATTTTTATTTTTGCAAAATAGAAAATTTTAACTTTAAACTAAGTTCAGTTACTTTTTTTTTCAAAGTTAACTTTTAACTTAACGAGTTAACGAAAAAAATATGATTAACTTTTAATTTAACTATTAACTTTATTATTTTAAAATAACTTAACTTAACGAGTTAACAAAAATCGTTAACTTGCCCAGCCTTGCATATATATATATTATTTTAATTTTTCCGTTATGGAATGGTTTAAAATTAAGTCATAAAAAAATCAGGACTTACTTGTAGTGAACAATTATATTCACAGAATAGACCGAAAACGTGGAGACAATGAATATTATAAATGTGTGGATAATTGTGTGGAAAATAGAATTTTTTATTCTGTAATAAATTTACTATTTTATATTTTTTTTTTTTTTTTTTTTTAAATATTTTTTATAACTAAACTGTAACTGTATAACTAAACTGTATGTCCTAAAATTGAGTGTCGGCAAACTGGGTGTCGGCAAATTGGATGTCGGCAAATTGGGTGTCGGCGAATTGGGTGTCGGCGAACTGGGAATACACCATATATGATACCCTACGATCATATGATTTCATACCCCAGTACTCATTAAACAAATGTGAACGATTTGAGTCACTTATGGCATCTTTACATTTCAAACGACATTGTTTCAAGTCTTTCATCACTCTTGGTTGAACAGTCTTACCATTAGCAGTCATATATTCTTTTCCGCTATTTCTACAATCCTTCCTTTTTTCCTCAGATTTCTACTTTGTGCTTTTGATGATTTAACTACCAACGCAGTTTCAGCTACAATATTATTGGGCACTGTAATATGCGAATTAGATACACACGAACTAGCTGTAGAACAAGCTGGAGATTCTTTATTTTGATTTTTAAATGGGGGACTGTATTCAATATTTCTTAAATCAGGAGGCGTACCTGGAATCCAGTCAGGATCTAAATCACTATCATCAAAAACATCATATTCATTCGGTTCAGCTGCGTAATTTCCATTAACTTCGTCAAAATATATAGGTGAAGGGGTATTTTCTACATGGTAATTTTGTTGTGGTGGAGGCAATACTGAAGGATTGTTTTCGACTAAACATAATTTAATAGTTAATAAAAACATAACTAGTTCCGTTTGATTTTAGTGTAATTAAAACGCACTCACCTTCTGTAGTATTAACTGTATCAGTAACTAAACTTAATAAACGTCTAGCTCTTGAAGAAGTCATTTTTTTTAAGTTAAATAAATCAAAAAATTCAAATGTTTAATACCTATAATGAACGTAAAAATTACTGTAAGTTACTGATTACTGTTAACAACCATGACAATCAAAATTATATTATAATAATCATATTGTGCCCATATCATTACTACTGATATGATACATAAGTGTTGCCAACATAAATAAAAGCAAAGGTAAAACTACATAACTTAACTTATGTATATATTCTCATCACAGTTTAAAACTGTTCGAATTTGTATAAGTACATAAGTTAACATAATAATATTTACCCAAATTAACAATGATGAATTCTAAGAGTTATGTACTTTTAACACAGCAATATAAGTGAATATAATAGTCTCACGACTTATGTTCTTATACCAAAATGTAAAGGGAAAAAAACTATATACGATAACACGATAAAGTCATTATGAGCATATGTCGACTTATGTACATTTATCCTAATGCCACAGCATTTTGAGTCGTTTTGCTGGCTCCCCCAATAAAGATTCCTTGTAGTTTATTAGGAGTTGTAACATAAAATATGATCTATGAACACGTATCAGCACAAACGAAATCTTTAGTAGTTATAATTTTTATTCTAGAGGTGGGATGCTAAGAAATTGCATTTTTTTAAATTATTATTTTGTAAACTTTGTGCAACCAACCGGTACTTACAGCTGTTGAAATATGTTACTGTTACAGTCAGGTATGGAAAAGAACCCATATCTTTATATGTTATGTTATAGTGGCCATTGATAATATGTTCATCTTCTAATTGAATATGAGTTTTAGTAAAACAAACACTATTATTATGAAATATGTATTTTAATTTTGTTTATTTTTATTTGCTGTAATTAACTAATAAATTATGTATAACCTAATCTTAAATTGTTCATATCAATAGAGTACTTGTTGTATCATGCATAGTATAATATAAGAAATATTACAAATAGAACTATCAACTAGGTTAAGTTAGCAATCATATGTACAGGCAAAATTGAAAATACCAAAACAATTATGTAATGGCGTAATACAATAACAATTAGTATAATTTTAAGCACAGTCAGTAAGTATAATGTAACTAGATTAAACTTAATATCGATATTACCGATAGTGTTTCGATTGTAAAATTTATATTTAATGAATATGTGAAGACAGAAAAGGGATCAGTTGGCGATAGTCGTGTGACTCGAATACCACAGATCACCAGTGTCAGAGCCAGGTGGTGATCGTGTGACTCGATCCCCACTGGATGTCAAAGTGTTTAATAAATGTGCTTATAATTAATTTATTCGTTTATTTGTTTACTTCGGTGATCGGCGTATACTACATACGTATACCGTAAACCTAAATTCAAATCATGCGTTTGCTTGACTTCCGTCGTTTGATCGCTGTAAAATTATACGGAATTAAATGTTTTGTAGATGGTCATATTAGGTCATCCATATAATATATTTCTTGGTAGATCGTGAATCATAAGCTACCTGTATTATGATTTATAAAATAATATGTTTATTATTTTCTTTCTAGAACCTCAAAATGTAGTATATGGTAAGTGAATATTGTGGTATTTTTTTTAAATTTTAATTCTGAAATTCAATTTATGTGATTTGTGTCTCATAACTTTTGTAAAGATTACCAACCTCAAATCTTTACTCACTTGATGTGTACTACTGTAGTTATGAATCCATTCAGTTAGGTTATTCACCTTATTAAAAATATTTTAACTCTGGATTCATGAACTATAAAAAAAACTATATTTGTTTTGGTTTCAAATAAATCAATTAACTTTATATTTTAAAAGCGTTTATATGTTATAATCAATCCGTATCTTAGATAAACGGTAGGTCAACTAATAATATCCCATAAATAAAAAATAATTATTTTTTATTTTTCGATATCATTATCGTATGTTTAATATATTAAATTTAAATTATATTTAAAATGTTTTTATAGCACGAGTTTAATTTTTCAACAATATTAAAAAAAAATTTAATTTAATTAATGTTTAGTGTATTTATCTATGATTTATTAAGGTTTTTAAATTTATTAAAAATATAATTTATAATATATAATAGTAGAGTATATAGTTTATTATAATACAATACAGCTTAATATCGGTATGATTAATTTTACAATCTAATATTCAACAATGTGAACAAATGTATATATTTTTTGTGACAATAGAGAGAACAAATAACGCTATTCGTACATTTATACTGAGCAGACATTGCAGAATATAAGTTACGGATCAGGCCGTTTTCCCAAGATTTTTCTTTAACGATCCCCAATTATCTAATTAATCCCAATTGCTACCAGAATCTGCTCCAAACGTTGCTAATTCGATCATTTATAATGATGGATAAAAAAACGGAAAAAAAGTTATAGTAAAACAATAGACTTTATACTCATAGACGGAGCATTATCTGGGATGCGGGTTAGTGGTGCGGTCATTTCTAACATGCCTGCAGTGATGATATTCATTGCGACCAAAAAATTGTTATTAACATTTGACATATAATATTATATGGTGATATTATAACAAATAAAAATAACTATGTAGTAATAATAATAATAATAACACAGTTAAGTAAACAACAAGTATTAAAGTCTATTGATATATTCTCCGACGATGCATATACCAGAATATTACGATACGATAAAGTTCACTATTGAAGCAAACCTTGTTATGTTTATGGGCATGTGCAGAAGATAATTCCACACATGTGCAACACACTCTATTTTTCCCGCCAGAATTACCATCATGCTCTGCCTATGAGTAAAACTAGTATCCACCTTTATAATTTTCAAGGTTAGGTTAGGTATGGCCCAACAACATAATTTGATATGTTGGATTAAATAATAGTGACTAATTAATACATGCTTATGGCGTATTAAATATTGAAGTAGCTAAATTAAGGATACTTAAAATAAATACAGTTAAATTCCATTGAAAAAAGTTACCTTTGCTATCTATGTTAAAAAACAAAACTGTCTAGCTTGTGGATGAAATGTAGAAGCATATTTTTTTTTCGATTTTTCTATTGTTTATTATTAGCATCTTATTTATACTTGAATATTAAGAAAGTGTACGCAGCTTATTAAAATAAGCTCTGTAGGATTCAAATAGATATGGAGATTTAATTAGAATATTTCATAAATGATGAATAAATTGTTAAATTTATTGAATAGATTAAATTCTAAATAGTTACTGATGTATATGATGTAGAATTGGAAATTGTCACAATTTTTATTATTACAGATCTAGGATATGAATACCTTAAGTTTATAAAAAGTATGTACCATTTGTAAAATAATAATCTGGTGTTAAAATGATGTTTTAATTTTTCTTATATAATACAATATATAATATATACACGATAATATATAAAGAAGTATGGGAGTGTAGTGGCCGGGCGGATTAAGGCGTCGGTTGCAATGCGCACCGTCGCCGATTCGAATCCCGGTCATGGGCGGCATCGTTTTCCAGACAGTTCACGCTGTCTGGAAAAAGAGGCTAACGTCCCCAATCCGGGCATTGCAGAAACCTACGGCTGCCCATTTGAAATTCTGCCAAAAACATTCACGAGTTCCAAACCAACAGTTCCACATTCTAATGACTCTTGCTTTCAAAGACTCAACCCCCCCCCCCTTAAAAAAAAAAAATTAAATAAAAAAGTAATAACAAATTTTGATAAGTTTAGTTCAAGTTATCAATAGAAAGCGTCAATCCAGTAAAAACTGTGCCGGGATGGGCCATACCTTGCAATTATTGAAATAAAAGTGTAATGTTTTAACATAAAAGAAAAAAAAAGAGAAAAATCTTCTCAGTTTTTACAGCTCAATTAAATGTATTAAATTTAACAGGTTACCCAGTGGGATATAATATACTGATTACCAAATCCAAAGTGTTATATGATATGCATAATATATTTTTTTCTTTTTTCAATTGTTTTTTCATAAAATAAATCTGTCTTGATAAAATGTGTTGACAGGATTTAACAAAATCAGGTCATAAAATATATTTTATAATTATTAATAATTACATTTTTTTAGATAATGCTGGTACGTATTATTTATTTATTTTATTTTGTGAAATGTATGTTGTTTGTTTTATGATTTTTATTCTTAAAAAATGTTACATTATAAGAAGTGTATCAGTAGGTATCCATTACAAGATCCAAGGAACTAACATTATTAACATCTAAGTGAGCATCGGGCTTCCATCAAACGCAACTAAAAACAAATTTTGCTGGAGTGGGTTGGACTAATAGTATAATTTGAAAAATATTTTAGTGTAATATACTATTAGATATTTCTTATATAGTTATATGGTTTAATAATTAATATTAAATATTAAACGTGTAGATGTAAGTGATCTGAATCATAAATACATTATTCCAAAGAATATAACAGAATAATAAAATAATTTTGAAAAATTCCAAAACCCTATTTAATCTGTGTCTTATTTTTTTAAATTTAATTCGAGTGCTTAAATGTCAGCGTAAATATTTGATTTTAAATAATTTATCTAATAATTAAACGACTATAAATGACTAACCTATAGGTTAGTTTTCTTTTTAATCGTATCGAATGATTCACATTTTTTTTTTAAAAGAATTTTCAAATTTTCCTAAGTCAATCTCTGACGGCTGTAGCATTAAGTGAACATCAGTTTGTTATTTTTCTTCTCAGCTTAACGGTACATTAAGGACCATTGATGCCTTCAATAGGTCTCTCCATCTCTCTATATTGTAAGTCGACTCATATGTCACATTCTGACTTTCAAATCCTTGGCAACTACATCGATCCACCGGGTCCTGGATGTTCTTAGGGGTCTTTTTTTGTCCATTTTCTCCACGAGTACTTATTTTATTAGTTGACCATCCGCTCTCCAAGTGTGTCCAAACAATTCTAGTCTTTTATTCCTGATAAAGCAATCGAATTTTGAGAGACGTCAGTCACCGTGTCGGATTCTCGATCAACGTAACCCACCTCAGTCACTTTTGAGAGCCGACCGTTCCCGGTTCCAACTCACGGCAGCAGTCCCTATTGACAGCTAGACTCTGCCTGTGATCGACCCCGTTCCCTCAACTGTTAATCTCTCGAACTATATTTTAACTTACTTTGTAAATGGGACGGTGCCTTTGGCCCGTTGTGGAATTACGCCGAACGCTACAGTTCACCTTCCGGCCTCCCTGTCGATCCTAGTGTACTCACCACACATTGTACTTAAATGAAAACGTCTACAGAGATAAACAAATGAAATGATTACCAGAAAGTCAATATTATCGTTTAAAAATACGATACAGGCTTAAGAGCAACTGTTTCAAAGTATAAACGAAAATGTATTACATTTTTAGAGGAGTTTACAATTTGAGCGAAGGGCATAATGTGTATATTTATACCTACAAAGTTTTCCGTTATGAAAATAATAGGTGGTGATACATACAATCTTAAGAAACCTAACATAGTTAACATTAATGTGTCAGAGTGAGGCAGTTCACGCTGTCTGGAAAAAGAGGCTAACGTCCCCAATCCGGGCATGGCAGAAACCTACGGCTGCCCATTTGAAATTCTGCCAAAAACTTTCACGAGTTCCAAACCAACAGTTCCACAGTCTAATGACTCTTGCTTTCAAAGACTGAACCCCCCCCCCCCTTAAAAAAAAAATTTAATAAAAAAGTACTAACAAATTTTGATAAGTTTAGTTCAAGTTATCAATAGAAAGCGTCAATCCAGTAAAAACTGTGCCGGGATGCATATTACCAAAGTGTACATGGTCTCGGCACTAGGTATAAAATAAAACAATTTCATTGGCCAGTTCAAAATATTTTTTTTTACCGCGCCTTTCGCCTCTGATATTTTGATAACAAAACTATTATCAATAATATATAATAATATAATATATAATATGATACATTTTACTTTTTTAGCGGCACTTGGTCATTTTACACAATAATAATAATTTATATTTGTGTAATAATATCTATAGTACTGAGTAGTAAAATTATACTAGGTACTTAGTGTTTTAGGAAGCAAATATTATTATTAACCTCTTATTTTGAAATTCTAGATCCTATAGAGTACCTACCAACTCTCAGTATGTGGTACACAAAAAAGTATTAATATTATACAACAATTAATATTTAATTCATCTTGGATTCATGCATAGTACATACTTACTAATAACACCTTTATTTAGTCCCATGATACACAGTGATATCCAACAAGTTATCCATGTATGAATTATAATGTAATTTACTATTTAATTTAATACATAATATGTAATAGTAATAATATAATAATGTAAGCTAAAGAACAGATCTTGGTTTTGTAAGACACCTAACCCACCTACCTACCTACCTAAATGATTATAATAATTAAATTATTTAAACTTAAAAGAGTGTTTAGTTATTGAGGGTTAAGAAAAAGGTTTTAGTACCTTGTTTCATGTATTATATTATAAAATTTGATAGGTAACCTTTTACTTTAATCCATTGTTCACAATATTATTATGAATTGTTAAAATTATATACATTAAATAATATAACCTTAATATTTAAACATAAATAAAAACACTGACCATCTGTATAAAGTAATAAAAAGTATTTTTTAAATGGTTTTTTTTTCATGTTAATAATACATAATTGCAAATTGCAATAAATTACATAATTGAACACATTGAATTTGTCATTTTTGCCACCTACTATGATAATCACAATTGCCGGTTTATTATTAATGGCTAGTTCCATGGGATTTAGCATTTGGTTGATTCATTTTAACATTCATTTGTAAACATCTCTGACGTTTATTTTTTTTAACTTTTTCATTTGATGGTGGCCGACCTACTGCTAGTCTCTTGCTTCCTCTGGTTACTTCCAGCCTTCGGCGGCTTATTGATGTTGGCTGAACATGTATTTTAGCTTTAGATACATGTCGAAGAGGTATCTGTTTTCCTTTGGTAGATAAAAATGTTTCCCAAGAAGTTCTTGTTTTAACATTAGTTAATTTTTTTAAATAGGTGTTCAGTGCATCAGTGGATGATCCAAACTTGTTGTGATGTTCTGTCATAAGATCAATAATTTCTTTGAATTTAGTTGCACTTGTTGGTGAATTAATTTTGTCTTCTGAATCCCTATTGTGTGAAATGTCATTAGTATTAATTGAAGGTGAATTTTTTTGTATGTTTTGGTATTCATTAGAATTTGATGTATTTTCATTTTCATTTAAATCATTACAAGGATGGTATTCTAAAGCCGCATAAAATGATATTGGTAGAGCATTTTCTCCAAAAGCCAAAATTGCCATAGAATGTCTACTTTCAGGTGTAACTGGTGGCATATTTGGTAACTTATGTCCATAAAAAAAATAAACAGCTCCCTGATGTTTACAGAAACTGCCCAAACGTCCTTGCTCACAAGTACAGCATCCTAAAGATACATTTACTTCATACATTTCACCTGTTTTTTCACTAGGTACATAAAATATATTATTGTCTAAGCTTTTAATATTTTCAACTGCTAAGTATCCAATTTTTCTTTTTATTGTATTTAAAAACAAGCGTGCTACATTACATCGGCCATTACAAAATTTTCGTATGCGTCGGATATAATACTGCTCCATCACAGTGCATGTGAAATCAATCAAGGAAATTACATTATATGCCTTATTTCGAGACAAAACTATATCCTTATAAATTCTAACACATACCTCACTAAAATTATTAGTTTGATGTCCATGGGTTTCATAATATCTAAAAGAAAGACACCATATTTCTTTACGGCTCCAATAAGAATTAAGATAGTTAACCCAATTAGGATATTTCAAAACATACTCATTGCTAATATCAATTGCAATCAAATAAGCACTCATTGCCATTTCAGCTGTTGGTGCTGTCAAAATTTTGCTGAAATAATTGTATAAAATTGGACGATCACTTTTATCAATATTATTTTCGCTATTCCACAACCATCTCCATATTGATTGCGAAACATGAAAACGACATAGCAATTGTTTAGATTGAGGCCATACTACTTTTAATGCCTCCCTTTCTGCCTTACTATCATCAGTGATGAATATTTTTGGAAATTGTTGACCACCAAATCCATTAATACCAAAACATTTTTGAGCCAATTTAAATCCATTTTCATAATCAATAAATGACTGACCCTTTGTAATTATAACTGCCAACGGAACAGCTCCAACAGCACAAGGTGTAAGCATAAATGTTATTGAATGATTATGGGAATCACACGATGCTGTACTATCGACAAATACAATGTCTTTAGAATAGGCTAAAGTATGTGCACGTTGCATTAAAGGGGTGAAAATTACAACTGAAAATGGATCTTCATTAATGATTACTTTAATCCCATTATTTTCATAAGAAGACATTTTTGATTTGAGTTTCTAAAAACAAAATATATTAATTTCATAAATATTCTGATTAATCTTAATAGTTTATACTTATTAGTTATTTCATTTAATAACAGTACCTACAACCTTCTTCCTACATGCTAACACTTGTCGTATACGCTGATTACTCGAACGTACACCAATAAACGAACAAATTAATTATAAGTACTTTTATTGAACACTTTGACGTCCAGTGGCGATCGAGTCACACGATCACCACCTGGCTCTGACACTGGTGGTCAGTAGTAATCGAGTCACACGACTCCCGCCAACTGACCCCGTTTCGTGGTTATTACGTCCTTAAATATAATTTTACAAATTGCTGCCTCAGCTCATTTGCTTCGTTGGTCTATTATTATGAATACAGAATATGAACAATTTAACTATTTAGCATAAAGTAATATTGGTACATACAACACTCCCTTATGTTATTAAAAAAATATGTCCTCATATTTTAATTTTTTTTTGTACAATGTAATGTGTTAAAAAATTTTTACAAAAAATTAGAATTTAAATTAGAAAAATTACAATTTAATTTACAATAGAAATAAAAGTATAAAACCCAAGTCAACAATCAGGTAAAGTAAATATATGACAACATAATTAGTAATTACAAATGATAAAAAAAATATATATGTACCTGTATAAATTTTCAATAGAAGTTAAATTTCACATTATTCTTGTATACAAATAATAAAATGTTGTTAAAGATATAAAATAAAGGTATCATTTAAGAGTATATGACATGATAATACCTTCCTACTTATAAATATATAATTATAGCAATTTGCTTACACGCCAAAATTTAACAATTTGTTGAACTATTTCATATTGAAATGAGAAATATGTTGCAATAAGTCAATAACCGAAAGGTATGATAATAACATTTTTTGTTCTTTTTAAAATTACGAAAGTATAAACATCAATCATAAAACAATTAACACAGGAAAGGAAAAAAAACAATGTAGCATTAGAGAAAAATGAATAATATGCAGTTTTGATTAATAGATATTAGGTCTAAAAAGTATTACTTAGCTATAATAATCTTACAATATTGATTATTACGTATGTACTATTGTGTAATTATTTATGATATAGGTATGTTAAAAGTTCCATTAGATAAAATATTTTGGTCAATTGATGAGCTAAATATAATTTATACATTTCTAAAAATCTAATAATTTTTATAGACAAAAAAAAACATAGTTAATACATCATTGAATTAAAGATAAAAAGGTATATTATGCATTAAAAAGATAAAATATATCAATATAAGATATTATTTTTATTCACACCTTTTTTTTTTATTCATAATAATATATTTAAAACAATTTTTGAGTAATATTTGTTATTATTTGTTAAATGAATATAATAAGACCTTATATTCATATTCATTATGTACTTATATTATACGTGTATATGTAACTTAAAATATTAATTTAAATAACACGTACCTATAACTGTTTTGTACCTATAGGTAGTTACTAGTTAATAAATAGTATGTAATTTGAAAATTTTTCCTATAATAAGCAGTATAATTAATATTCTATTTAAATTTAAAAATTCAAAATTCAATGTAATATTTTAGATTACTTTTTTTTTCTTTTATTTTTTTTTACCATGATAAAAATAAAAAATAATAAAATTAAATACGAACCTTTAAAGTTATGTCATTCACACATGTGAACATTAATGTTGTATTTCTTCGTAACGTAGGTACCTAATCTCAAAAATGCACAATAATGCTGTATGAATGCACACACACGCTAAGTCAAAATATCGCGTAAATATATAATATGTACATATCAAGTCAAAATATCGAATTTACACTTTGCACAAAAATTCGTATTCGCGAAAATTGTGCTAAGGGAAATACCAAAATAAATACATGTAATAAAAAAAAATAAAAAAAATACTTGAGGTAAGTACCAAAACATAAATATATGCACAATAAATGTTGAGTCAAAAATATCGTCTAGGTATATATAACACACAAGCTGTGGAAAGGTTGAGGTACCAAATCACGCATAAATTCATGTAAATTCAAAAATCCGTGTACACACACATAGGTACACAAATCTTGAATCAAAAATAACGTGTATATAATACACACATACAAGCAGTGCCAAGGTTGAGGTACCAAATCACGAAAAAAATTCTCAAAAAAAAATCGTGTATACACATATACACAAACACACACACAAATGGTCGTAGAGTAACACGTAAATCTTGAATCAAAAATAACGTGTATATATCACACACACACACACACACACAGGTCGTAGAATCACGAGCCACGAGTTGGGCGCCACTTTGTCGTATACGCTGATTACTCGAACGTACACCAATAAACGAACAAATTAATTATAAGTACTTTTATTGAACACTTTGACGTCCAGTGGCGATCGAGTCACACGATCACTACCTGGCTCTGACACTGGTGGTCAGTGGTAATCGAGTCACACGACTCCCGCCAACTGACCCCGTTTCGTGGTTATTACGTCCTTAAATATAATTTTACAAATTGCTGCCTCAGCTCATTTGCTTCGTTGGCCTATTATTATGAATACAGAATATGAACAATTTAACTATTTAGCATAAAGTAATATTGGTACATACAACACACTGACAATTATAAAAGAATTGAGTACAAGGAGGGATAAAATTCCCATCTTATTAATATATATTTTCATGATGAGAAAAATATATATAATATATGTATGGTTATTTATTAAGTAACTTGACACTCTTTGAGTACTGAGTATTGTATGTTTACATTTAATTAAATTTCACTTATAACATATTAGACTAAAAATAACATTTTTAAATACAATTTCAAAATATGCGCTTATTGTTACTATTATATGTAATCATACAAATATTTAACAATTAGAAAAATACCATAGGTAATAGGTATCTGTATTCTGTAAGAGTGCAATTAAGTTTTGACTTCCTAGTTCAACTAATATCTAATAATTATTAATTATTATTTACCTCTACAACACCTATGCCAATTCTTGTGCCTAAATTGTTTTGTCTCCATGTATCGTGCCAATGCTGGACAGTTCTATACTTAGGGTTTAATGATGCGTTAGCTATTGCAATTTCATTACCCTCAAGTTCCAATTTGCTTTCATGGTACATAATAGCTTCTGTAATACCTATAAAAACATATAAATATTCAAATTTATAATATGTTTGTAATAATAGGTAGATATTCAATCCAAATAAATAAACAAATAATAAAATGAAAAATTACCATATCCATCACTGAAATAACATTCAAATAATTGTCTTGTGTCTTCAGAACTTCTGAGATTGCCTAACGCTTCTGCTGTATTTATGGTGTGGGAATGTTGGAAAAATATATGAATTTCTGCCACTAATCCTTCCTAAACAAATGAATAATGCATAACATAATACACTGTGCTAATATTTAAAGTTGGCATTATAGAGTATACAATATATAATAATGAAATGTTTTAAAAAAAAATAGAAATAAGTATACCTTATTTAGGTACCTACTCAAAAGTAAAGTAATATAATAAAAGAAACATTTGGTTGAAATTATTTTTACAAACATTTCATTTTTAGATATTTTAATGAAAAAATTTAGACACTTTAGGTACACCAGTTTAAAATTGATAGTAAGGTTATATAATAAATATCCAATGATGTAAGTATGTATTACATAATATACAATGTATTTGAGAGTAGAACAAATAATTAATCAACAGGCACGTAATGCACTAAGTAACTTTAATATGCTATTGTACATATTTTTAAACTGTGTAATAATATCACAATCTATATTCTTACCTTAACATATTTATCCTTCTTGATAGTATCAGTAGTTGTTTTTTTAACTTTAATACTTACTTTAGCAGGACAACTCATATTTTTAGATTTTTTTAGATTTTTGTCTTTATCAACTTTTTTGAAACTGCTGTGATGGCATACATAATCCTTTCTGAAATACAAATTTACAATACTTTTAAGTATTATATTATATACATATATGTATATTATATATTTATTATTTATATATACATTGCACATTTACACCCTCCATTATTAATTCTTTAAAATGTACTTACCTGCATACAAAACGTTCACTAATTTTATTGGAATTTCTTACGATCCAATTTGTACAAGTCAGCGGATGAAAATTCATTTAGCCATTTGTCACATTGTTCAAAATTTAGTATATTTGAACGAAGTGTATAGTTATTTCCACTAGAAATATCCAAAATTTTGTTAACAAACGACGTTGGTAAATTTGACAAATTTAAACAGGAAGACGTTTCCATAATAAAAATTCTAATAATTTAATCTTATATAATAATTGTATCATAATATTATAATATCTAAAATCCAAATCTATATTATAGGTAGTATAGTAGTATAATATAATATATCATAAATTATGGAAAGATAATGTTTCCATTATCTATGTAACATATTCTTTTCTATTTTTAGATTTGATGTTTTAGTAGTTGATACTGGAATTAAATAATTAATACTTGATACTTAATCACAGAATATATGAAATCATAATTGACAATCATAACTGATAATAATTTTGTTATAATTTTGTAATCATATATTCACAATAAGAAGCAAACATTGTTCTTAACCGATCATAAATCACTAGACATTCTTTTAAGTTTAAATAATTTAATTATTAATCATTTAGGTAGGTAGGTAGGTAGGTAGGTTAGGTGTTTTACAAAGTCAAGATCTGTTCTTTCGTTAGGGTTAGGTTAGGTTAGGTTTCGTTACATTATTATATTAATTTAATAATTTATATATTATTACTTATACTTGATAAATGATAATATTAATTATGGATAACATTTTGACTATCAATTCATTATTAATTCATAATAAGAAGCAAACAGTGAACATTTAAAGTTCATAGTACACAAACATTTAAAAAATACTTTTTATTACTTTATACAGATGGTCAGTGTTTTTATTTATGTTTAAATATTAAGGTTATATTATTTAATGTATATAATTTTAACAATTCATAATAATATTGTGAACAATGGATTAAAGTAAAAGGTTACCTATCAAATTTTATAATATAATACATGAAACAAGGTACTAAAACCTTTTTCTTAACCCTCAATAACTAAACACTCTTTTAAGTTTAAATAATTTAATTATTATAATCATTTAGGTAGGTAGGTAGGTGGGTTAGGTGTCTTACAAAACCAAGATCTGTTCTTTAGCTTACATTATTATATTATTACTATTACATATTATGTATTAAATTAAATAGTAAATTACATTATAATTCATACATGGATAACTTGTTGGATATCACTGTGTATCATGGGACTAAATAAAGGTGTTATTAGTAAGTATGTACTATGCATGAATCCAAGATGAATTAAATATTAATTGTTGTATAATATTAATACTTTTTTGTGTACCACATACTGAGAGTTGGTAGGTACTCTATAGGATCTAGAATTTCAAAATAAGAGGTTAATAATAATATTTGCTTCCTAAAACACTAAGTACCTAGTATAATTTTACTACTCAGTACTATAGATATTATTACACAAATATAAATTATTATTATTGTGTAAAATGACCAAGTGCAGCTAAAAAAGTAAAATGTATCATATTATATATTATATTATTATATATTATTGATAATAGTTTTGTTATCAAAATATCAGAGGCGAAAGGCGCGGTAAAAAAAAATATTTTGAACTGGCCAATGAAATTGTTTTATTTTATACCTAGTGCCGAGACCATGTACACTTTGGTAATATGCTGCCGGGATGGGCCATACCTTGCAATTATTGAAATAAAAGTGTAATGTTTTAACATAAAAGAAAAAAATTGAGAAAAATCTTCTCAGTTTTTACAGCTCAATTAAATGTATTAAATTTAACATGTTACCCAGTGGGATATAATATACTGATTACCAAATCCAAAGTGTTATATGATATGCATAATATATTTTTTTCTTTTTTCAATTGTTTTTTCATAAAATAAATCTGTCTTGATAAAATGTGTTGACAGGATTTAACAAAATCAGGTCATAAAATATATTTTATAATTATTAATAATTACATTTTTTTAGATAATGCTGGTACGTATTATTTATTTATTTTATTTTGTGAAATGTATGTTGTTTGTTTTATGATTTTTATTCTTAAAAAATGTTACATTATAAGAAGTGTATAAGTAGGTATCCATTACAAGATCCAAGGAACTAACATTATTAACATCTAAGTGAGCATCGGGCTTCCATCAAACGCAACTAAAAACAAATTTTGCTGGAGTGGGTTGGACTAATAGTATAATTTGAAAAATATTTTAGTGTAATATACTATTAGATATTTCTTATATAGTTATATGGTTTAATAATTAATATTAAATATTAAACGTGTAGATGTAAGTGATCTGAATCATAAATACATTATTCCAAAGAATATAACAGAATAATAAAATAATTTTGAAAAATTCCAAAACCCTATTTAATCTGTGTCTTATTTTTTTAAATTTAATTCGAGTGCTTAAATGTCAGCGTAAATATTTGATTTTAAATAATTTATCTAATAATTAAACGACTATAAATGACTAACCTATAGGTTAGTTTTCTTTTTAATCGTATCGAATGATTCACATTTTTTTTTTAAAAGAATTTTCAAATTTTCCTAAGTCGATCTCTGACGGCTGTAGTATTAAGTGAACATCAGTTTGTTATTTTTCTTCTCAGCTTAACGGTACATTAAGGACCATTGATGCCTTCAATAGGTCTCTCCATCTCTCTATATTGTAAGTCGACTCATATGTCACATTCTGACTTTCAAATCCTTGGCAACTACATCGATCCACCGGGTCCTGGATCTTCTTAAGGATCTTTTTTTGTCCATTTTCTCCACGAGTACTTATTTTATTAGTTGACCATCCGCTCTCCAAGTGTGTCCAAACAATTCTAGTCTTTTATTTCTGATGAAGCAATCGAATTTTGAGAGACGTCAGTCACCGTGTCGGATTCTCGATCAACGTAACCCACCTCAGTCGCTTTTGAGAGCCGACCGTTCCCGGTTCCGACTCACGGCAGCAGTCCCTATTGACAGCTAGACTCTGCCTGTGATCGACCCCGTTCCCTCAACTGTTAATCTCTCGAACTATATTTTAACTTACTTTGTAAATAGGACGGTGCCTTTGGCCCGTTGTGGAATTACGCCGAACGCTACAGTTCACCTTCCGGCCTGCCTATCGGTCCTAGTGTACTCACCACACATTGTACTTAAATGAAAACGTCTACAGAGATAAACAAATGAAATGATTACCAGAAAGTCAATATTATCGTTTCAAAATACGATACAGGCTTAAGAGCAACTGTTTCAAAGTATAAACGAAAATGTATTACATTTTTAGAGGAGTTTACAATTTGAGCGAAGGGCATAATGTGTATATTTATACCTACAAAGTTTTCCGTTATGAAAATAATAGGTGGTGATACATACAATCTTAAGAAACCTAACATAGTTAACATTAATGTGTCAGAGTGAATATTCTCGAGTCCAGAAATGTGTAGTTATACCTAAATATTGCAAGTGGCAGGAGTACACAAGGATTAAATGATAGGTACTTCTTTACAGTGGGTACGATTAAAAAACCACCAAGATTGGCATCATGGTCAGCCATGGGGGTGTTCATGTTTTATATAAATTATGAAAATATTTCCAATGAACGTATTATGACTATTTTCAAAATATATTATGAGAATTAATTACTAAACCTGTTATAATACCTAAATATAAAATTCCGTCAAAATAAATAAAAATAAAAATACATTATATTGACAATCATTTTAATGATTTCATTTATCGTGCCCACGGCCCTTACAATAAGTAATTAAGTTACATTTTAAATTACTGTTCAGTAATAGTATTTAATTTCTATAATAGAATATGAATACAATTTAAGTTATATTATTTAATGTCAGTCGTCAGTGTAAAATTAAATTTTTAATAATTTCTTTATCCTTTAAACTGCCTAACATGTCTTATATCAATTTTCGTCATACTCATACCACACCTCACGGTCCTCGGGCCAAATTTTCCATCTATTCCCAGGGGCGCCGGAACAATGGGGGCAGTGGGGGCAATTGCCCCCACAAGATAAATACTGTGGGGGCAAGGCCCCCACGACTTCATGGCCTAATTATATTTACATTTAGCCTACAGTAGTACAATACCTAAATATTATTCTATAATTTTGTTCAGCAAGTAATATATTATATCTATTAGTAATTTAAAATACTAAGAATACACATTGCACCGAGCACAGATAGGAAAAAAAAATCCAAGAAATGCTGCTATGGCATGCGCGTCGCACTTCTATAATTATATTGTAAAACTAATGTAAACATGTTCAATCACATGCAATTCTTATCGCCGCAGTCTCAGCGACAATAATCGCGTTGCGTGTGTGAGAGAAGTTCTATAACATTGGAAAAACAGACGTGATAAAAATCGCCAGTTTTGACTCTGTTGCGTCGCGCCGTATTATTATAAATTTTTATTTGTGTAATTTTGTTCATTACTTCTGCAAGAGACTAGAATAATTGTGAAAAAAAAGTAAGATTTATTTTCAAATTTCAAATATACGTGTCATAATAATTATTAGGTAAATAACTACATTTTATTTGCTATTACATTTTTAGACTCATTTGATTAGGATGAAGCGTCATCGAGTCTCTACAAGTACAATAACACATTTTTTTTAAAAATGTTCAAAAACAGTTGAAGAAAATGGTATGCAATTATTATTTATTTTTATTTAACACATTCGAGACGGACCGTCAAAATCTAAAAGTTACGTTTGAGACGAGTCACGCGTCTCGCGCGTTATGTCTACTATTGAATTCTAAAAATCGATATAAAATTGCTCCACGTGGAGCATTACTGGAAATTGATTCGTAGCGCCTATTGGCTGTTAATAATACATGAATTTATTTGAATTTGAATTAATAATTTGTTATTTTCTTGGACATTCTCGTATCGGCTTGATGGAGTTTGCTTCTATAGACGACAGTAATAATAATTTTATTTATATGATAGTATGTACATTGTACATTATGTTTTTATTATTATCTAGTGTATACATACACTACATTAATTTTACCATTACGATATTATACAGAGCGTGCCAAGTAAACGATTTACGCATTATATTTTAGTAAGGATTATGATTTTTTTTATAAATTTGTTTTTATATTTAAGTTTTTTAGTAATAACTAAATTAAATCGTCTCGAATGTGTTAATGTGTTATATGTGTTAATATAATGTTAATGTAAATGTTTATATGTGTTAATGTGTTATATTGTATTAATATTTAGTATATAACAACTTTAGATTGTGATGAAGAAATTAACGTAGACGACCCTGGTATAAACAAACAATCACAAGCATTAGAAATCATCCCCATTAATGCATCTACACTACCCGTAACAGAAATAAAAACCTCTAAAGATAATATTTATTTAACAATTTATTCCCAAAAACGATTTTGTATTCCCTAAAACAAATGGAAGATCATGTCAGTTGAAATGGTTTAATTCGTTTAGTTGGCTACATTATGTGAAAGAAAAAAAAATGTTGTTTTATGTTATCCGTGTACTTTGGCCAGTCAAACTAAAATAACAAAAATAAAAATTCATGGGCAAGAATTGTTGATACTGGGTTTCAAAATTGGAAGAAGGGCACTGAGCGGTTTTCTATACACGAAAAAAGTGAAAACCATAGAGCATCAATAGAATATTTAAATTTTCGTAACAACTCTCGTCCTGTTATATCTTTAATTACTGAACAGTCTTTAAATGAACAAAAAGAAGCTCGTACAGTATTTAAAATTGTTATTAGCTCTATTCGTTACTTAGCTCGTAGTGGTCAAGCTATTCGTGGTGGTACATGGGACTCTGGAAACTTAATTTATTTATTACAAGAGCGTTCACTTGAAAATCCTGCACTAAAAATTTGGCTTGAAAAACGAAACAATTGGTTAAGTGGGGATATTCAAAACGAGTTACTTGAAACTATGGCGCATTTTGTTTTACGGAAGATTAAAAATTCAGTTCTAAAAAGTCCATTTATGGCCATAATGGCTGATGGCACTACAGATATTTCTGGTCAAGAACAGTTTAGCATTTGTTTTCGTTTCTTAAATACAATTTCTTTAAATATAAACGAAATTTTTGTGGGTATGTATAATCCTCCAAGTGGAAATGCTGAAACATTATTTTCTTGCATCACTGATTTATTGACACGTATATGTCTTAGTTTTGAAAATGTTAGAGGACTTTGTTTTGACGGAGCGGCAACTATGTCTGGTCATAGAAGTGGAGTACAAAAGCGAATTTCTGATGTACAACCTAAATCTATATTTATTCATTGTTCAAATCATTCATTGGACTTAGCATTGAGTGATACTATTAAAACTGTAGATTTTGCTAATGATGCTCTAAATTTAATCAGATTTGTAAGCAATACAATCTTAGATTCATCAAAACGCAAAAACATATTTTCTGGTATTGTTCTTTCGACTTACTTAGATGAAGAAAATGACTATAAAACTGAAAATATACCAGGCATTATTCCTTTTTGTCCTACAAGATGGACAGTCCGAGTAAAAGCAGTTAATAGATTTATAGAAAATTATGAAAGAGTTCTTTTAACAGTACAAGAAATTTTAAAAGATTCAAATTCAATTAGTAAAGATAGACGTGCAGCTCTCCGCGGATATGAGACGAAACTTTGGAAGTTTGAAACTGTTTTTGCTCTGGAATCTTTGTCTTTAATTTTAGGTCCATGTGAGCAGTTGGCTAAAGCTCTGCAAAATATATCATACACTGCTATTGGAGCCAAACATTCATCAGAATTGTTAATAAAAACTCTTACATCGTTACGTAATGATGATGTTTTCAATGATACTTGGAATAAAACCAAACAATTAGCCGTACATCTTAACCTTACAATGCCGAAAAATCCTAGAGTTTGTAAGCCCCCTGCCAAGCTTGAATATTCAACTACACGCACACCTCCAGCCAACATCGACAAAAAAGTTGCTTTTAAAAAAAAAAAAAAAATTTTTTGCTTTAATTGATTGTTTGTTGAACGAATTAAATGAAAGATTCACTCAGTCTGGGTTAGACAAAGTAGTATCAATGGAAACTATTTTGATGCGTTCAATCAATAGAGATAAAATTGAAATAAGTGAAATAAAAAAACTTCTCGGTATTCACGTAACTGATTTTAATGTAGATCAATTAGCTGCTCAATTAATAATGCTTCCTAATATTTTAAATTCTGATAATCCCTCAGCAACAATAAAAGATATTGTTGAAATATTTAAAATGTTGCCAGAAACTTCTCGTCAATTGATGAACCAAGTTGAACGGCTTATTATACTGTTATACACAATACCTGCAGCATTAGCCACACCAGAAAGGTAATTTAGTGGGCTCAGGCGTTTAAAAACCTATACACGTTCAACTATGAGTCAAAAGCGGTTGACTCATTTGTTACTACTACACTTAAACCAAACTATTTTGTATGAGATTTCCTTGGATGATATCCTAAAAGAGTTCATTAGCCGTACAGCAGAGAGAAAAAGTGTATCTGGTAAAATGTAAATTATTCATTAAAATTTGAACTGTATATTATATTTATTAATATTGTATAATAAAATATAGTTATGGGATTTTTGATTAAAGATTGTACAACAAAAAAACTGTGTATGTGAAAAAGTTAATTATAACTGTAATTTGTATTGTTAATAAATTTTTATACCTACATGATTTGAATTTGTTTAATAAATATTTGTAAGAAAAAAATTTAATTATACCTTTTTTCCCAGCATAGGTGCTGTAAAAATTGGGGAGGGGTGGAGAGTAAGCACCAAAAATTAAACACCACTATTTTTGCTCCTATGCCCTCTAGAATAAAGCTTGAAATATTTTGCCCCCACAGCAAAAAAATCGTTCCAAAGCCCCTGTCTATTCCTATTAGGCTATGTTTTATAATAAACCAGCCTAATGTCCCGTGTAAAGAATAATAAACAAGTATTTTTGGTGTTACCGTATGGCTACGGTTGCGTTGACCAGGCTTAGGCAAGCGAGCCAGCGCAGTGATTACTGCAAATGTTGACTAGTAGGAAAATTTAGTCCTAGACAGAGTTGCCAACCAGTGGCTTAGCCAGGGGGTTTTGGGTGTTATAACCCTCCCCTTCATCCGTATTTATATAAAAAATATAATGTTTATAATATAGGAATAGGTACAATCATTTGGTCGTGGTAAAATGTATTCTGTTATGCCGTATTCACACACCACTACGGTTTAAAATAAACTTTATCTTAAATAGTGCATACAGTGTCGTATTACTGCACTCGTGCAGATAATATTTACACTACGCCATCATATTGTTTAATTTACGTTATCGACTGCACTGATGATAATAATCATTATCATATTTAAAAACTAAACGTATATTTTAATTTATTTAAACAATTTATGAGTACATTTCAGGAAGTGTGAAAACATCCACAAGTTAAATTTTATTACAAACCCCCCCCCCCCCCCCCCAAAAAAAATCTTGGCTACGCAACTGTTGCCAACTATCCAGTTAAAAAAAATCGGGACTGTTTTCCAACATAAGAACATTTTTTTCAGGTTTTAATATATTATAAAGGCAATCATTTCTGGCATAACATATTATAATATAAGATATAAGTGCATAATAATATAATATTTTAGACGGAATTTTTAATAATAAAAAAAGTATTATAAATTTTAAATTATTCATTTTTCTATTGTATTTTTTCTGGATCTCCATGGCATTCAAAAAAGCTGCATCATCATACACTAAGTTCACAAAATCAGTACAGGAACTATTTGTGGAAGGCAATAAATTTAGTATTATCATTAATTCGTTTTTTATTAAGCCCATTAAACAACGATTTCTAACATTTGTCTATTTTAGTTTCATCATCGAAAAAACCCTCTCTACATGAGAATTAGATGATAGAATACTTATTCCTAGTCTGATCAATTTCCCGGAAATTTGATTTTCCCCCGGGTGTGGCTGGGGTAACGTTACAAGAGGGCATTATATAAAATAATATAAGTAATAAAATACATACCTACCTAAAAGCCTTTCTAATATTTTAATATTTTTAGAGTGGGCAACGATTGGGTTTAAGGAAGGCAATGCTCCCTCTGCCGGCTGTTGGTGACACTAAAAGTAACCCCTCTTTACCACGACCCACTACTGCTACCCTACCAGTCTGCAATTTTTTTCCGTTTATTCGGACTTTTTTTTGGACATTTTTTTCCTCGGACTTTTTTAATATCTAGATATTAGGAAAAAAAGTCCCAAAAAAAATTATTTAAAAATAATATTATTTATTAAATTAGTATACATAATTATTAATAATTATACATTAACTATCATCATAATTTTAAAAATACTTATATATTAAATTGACATAATTATATAAATTTAATTACATTGCTTGTGTTCGCGCCGGGAACGTATCAATAATAGTCCGTGCGCCCGGTCACTATGTTACTTCGTACGCTACACACCGACCGACCTATGTATATTAATATTATGTGTATGTATAACACTCAACAGAAGGTGGACAGGGTCACCGAGCAAATCCTGTGAGTGCTAGTGTGAAGGTGGTGTGTGTAGGTGTGTATGTATGTGTGTGGATACTTAGACTAATAATAAAATGGTAACACGATTGTTGGTAAAAATCAGTTGCTGTATTGTACACAAATTTCATAATTCATAAATAATATAAAAAATCACAGCAACCAAAGGTTATAAAATTATAGTAATATGGCCCTCTTGGCCCAACAGAATAATATGAAATCTACGGCCCTACTGGCCCAACATATAAAAATATAATAAATATAAAGGTTGCGGGCCTTCTGGCCCGGCCGAATATAATATATATAAAAATAATATAGTTAGCTATCTGAGCAGTAATTCGTGTAATACGACCTACTGGCTCAATAGTATAAATTTATAATGCGATAATAACTTATAAGTGGCCCTCCTGGTCCAACAAAGTATAATAAGTGCTGCTACATGAGCTGGTACAATTTATAAATATAATAATTATATGGCCTTTATGGCACGATAGTAATTTAGGTATAAAACAAAAAATATAATACCAATAATAATAAAATACTCACAGATCTGACGGTACTCGGCTGGCCAGCTGCTACCTATCCTAGTTGGAGCAATGATAATAACACACACTATATCGATAGTAATAATAATAATAATAATAATAATAATAATAATAAAATAATATGCATTGGCGATATGCGCCTTACAACAAATAAATAAGTAAAACAAAAAAAAGAGGGTGGTGATTAGCGCCGCACAAAATAATATAAATTTGACGATTTGCACCCGTACTCAAATACAACAAATAAGTGGCGATTCGCGCCCACAATAAATATTAATAATTGTGGCAATATGTGCCTACAAAATCTTAAAATTATTATAATATTAATTATACGACACCGCTATGCATCGGTTGTGCGAGAGATACGACTCGTTTGGTTGGGCGGCCGTGCTAACTAATACCGTTCCAGCGAGACGGCGGCAATCGATATCGGTTCGCGGATAATCTGCATAATATTATATAAGTATTTAATTCACAATACACAGCTGATACAATTAAACAAAAATAAAACAATAAAACAAAGATATTAAAATGTGTGTGTGTGAGTGTGCGACGGTGTGGACGGACTTTATGACGCTACCGCCATCGCGAATAGCTTGAGAAAAATTATCAAAAAAATATTTATTATTATTACTAGCTGAACTCTTGCACTTCGTAGTCGTTAAAAATCCTATCTTATATTTCTCAAACTGTGTGTTAAATTCCTTACCTGTTATTATGCAAGCAATACATTTTTATACATATAGATACATAACAGTTAAATGTTAAAATATACTAAGTAATAATTTTACAACGATATTCAATTTAGTTTACCATTATGTAATTTTATTCGATTTATCGAGAAAAGTCTGGCAATTCGATTATTCAATTGAATGGAATTTATTAAGGTGCATTTGGAAACACAATATTTTTTGTTCTACATGGTGTGTACACGTATACATTTTTCTGACACGTAAGTTAATAAATAAAATTTAAAAAAAAATTTCATCGTAAATCTTAAAATTTCAGTTTGAGCACTTAGAGCACCTTCCGTATTTGGCATTTGTAGTAACGATCCAGCATGGTGATGAATTTTAACTTGCACTTTGAATGTTAACATGTAATTGTCGCACACTATATTCGTAGCCCCGAATGATGTCATTTGGAAACATGAATTGTATTTGTGGATGTTTGCTAAGAAATGTTTCGATTTGCTCGTGCCGCCTGATAGCAACGTTGATAATGGCTCGGGTGGTTGATGTAATTCTGGTAATTTTACATTTCCACCAGCACAGCATATACCTGGTACCTCATTCTTAAATTTGAATGATCTACAATATATGCATAATTGATCCATTTTCCAATAATTACATTTGGATTAATGCTGTAATTATAAATAACATTGTAATGGAATGCATTGAGATTCAAATCTGTGTGAGTGATTCGTCCGTATTGAGCATGAAGTTGTCTGTCGGTTTCCAATTTTACATCTCGTTGATAAGTTGTTTCAGATGAACGGAATCGAGCTTGAAGTTCTCTGGCGGATTCCAATATTACATGTCTTTGCCCGATTGCTTCTGAAGCTCGTGTTGCCATTTTCTTTCGTGCTTGAGGCGTACAACTACTGATCGATCTTTTTTGGGAGGCGTAATTTAAGAGGCAAAATATTATACAGACTATGAAGTGCACAGTTAGCAATAATAAATTCAGGGATATATGCTATAATCGCAACTATTTATAAATAAACAAAAATTTCCATCCTAAATCTCAAAATGTCTGTTTGAGCCTATCACTTTTTAACTTATTCTACCTTCTGCTTACAGGTCTAATATATCTCTGTACCAAATTTCATCGCGATCGGTTCAGTCGTTTTGGAATTCATAAAGGAGTAACAAACAGACAGAAATCCGTTTATATAATAGTATTCGATTTCTAAAAATCAGTAACCAATAGTAACTATATGTCATACAATAAGTTTACCATATGTTTCCATTTTATATAAGAACAACTCATCCTCTTTGGATCTGCAACCTATAGAACCATAACAACTAAAAATATTTAGTATATTTTTTGGCCAAAAGATGGCGGCACTACTGTGATTGATTTTTTATGAAATTTATACTTTTTTTTTATTGACAAAAGTGGTACTAAAATCATTAGCAGAGTGTCGGGTTTCAGCTAAATTGGTTCAGTAGTTTCTCGGTTAGCGCGGTCTAAGACCTTACAATTTTATATAATAGTATAGATATAGATAACCAGACCATTATTGATACTACTCCCAACTTCTTTTTCGTAAACAGTGTGATATATTTTGTAATATCAGTTCTACTGGTTCGTTATCTGCAGATCATTGACATAATATTTGAAGACGGTATTCCAAAGTATATTCATTCCTTTTAGATGTTAGCCCGATATTATTAAATTCAATTTTTGCGATATCGACACATATTTCCTATCGCATTTTATCAATTAGCTTCCATATCGTAGGATGGTTATGCCCCACCAAATGTTTGAATCTATTATTCCAGCTCTCGCAAATATCTTTGTTCGATGTTTCCCATTTAATGTCGATTCGTGCACGTTCCATATCTCTGGAGAATATAACGCTTTAATTCGACGTAGTTTTTTAAGTTCTCCCGAACCAACTTTTTTGTACGTACACGTGACGTATGAACAATCAAAGTACTCCAGTAACTCATTAGCTTCTGGCGGAACAACAGTTTTTTAATAGTTCATACCTTCATAAATTAAATAAATATGTAATACTTTTGGATCAGGAAAAAAATTAAGTTCAGCACATTTCTAGTATAAAATACTAAACATTTTTATGTAAGTACTTTTTGTTTTTCTTTACAATAAACAGCGGTCACAAATACGTCTCTTTTTTTTACTCTTATAACATATAGTTTTAAAAAATGTTCAGGACTTAAAGAAAAGTTTCCATCACAAAACCAATTATTTTCATCAGTGATATATCGTAAACCATCATCCAAAGAAAAAATAATTACTCGTTCATCAGAATCAGGTCCACTATCGTACAATAAAAAGCGTTCATTTTTATATAATGTCCGATCTCCAGTTATACTTAGCTCTGATAGAGTTTAAAGTTTTTTTGGATACATTCGAACTTTACAATTACGCAACGTTCTTTTTACGGTGTTTGCTTTTGGCATGATTTTCAGAGCTTCTTTTGGCAAATTATTGACTACTTCCGCAAAAACTTGATAAGGTGTATTTGTTGACATTATAAATAAGTTTTTCATATTTTCTTCTTTTGCAATGTATAGGTAACATTACTAACCCCCGCAGAGAACTGGCGCTAGATTCGGCCAGTGGACCCTTTTCGTGTCGCCGACTTTAATCAGTAATCTTGTTTAAAACGGCCTTAAGGTCTTTGTCAGTGCGTATCTTAAGTGGATAGTAAGGAGATTATGTGATCTATTTATATATGTATATATCACTATATAAATGATACTACCCCCTAACTCCAAGAAATGATATATGCGGTCTTTACTCCTAGTGGAGTGGGACCTAGTTGGAAACTGGATGACGCAAACGGACGGCATCGTGGGAAATTTGTGATCGCTTAAACCACGCAATTTTTTTAAACTTTATTATGAATCGAATCGATGACTGTGTGAGTCACAATCAACTGCGTGAGTAGGTAACTACTACGTCACTCCGGTCTCACTTATAATTTAAGTATTTAACCCTAATAAGTTCAAAAAAAAAAAATAATAAGATTTTCAAACATATATTGGGGGGGGGGGGGGGGGTTATCACCCTCTGGTAGAGTCCGGGGTATCATGATATTGTATTGAGCATCGTGTGTTTTCGTAAAATTTATCAAAATCGAGAAATTTAGTAGTATCCATACCTATAAATTGTATTTTATTCTATAATCTAAAAGTACCAAATACATTTTTAAATATCATTTGTTGGTTTATGATTGTTAAAAATGTCAATATTGTAATTTCTAAAATAATAACAATCAGTGTGTTGAACCTAATACACTCAATCACAAAATGTAATATAAATTTATGTTTCAGCATCCCGTCAAGTTAAACCAGTTACATACTTCTGTGAACAGATGGTTACCAGTGAAGATTTCAAATCTTTTTTTAGAAAAATATTAAATCCTTAAAACTTATTTAACGATTAACTTAATATATTATTATAAATATAAATTAAAACAATTAAGAAATATTTAAACTTGATTCTTGTTATATTGTTAAGTTTTTGTAAACTCCCAATGGATGTATTTTAAGTTATGTCTAAAATTAATTTACACGTTTAGGTATAGCATTAATATTTTGAATTTTAATAATTACAATACAATGGATTTTTTTTGATCCACAATGTTTTACAACAAAATATATACATTTTAACGAGGGAGAAAAACTGTTTTATTTTTTCCTAATAATTATCATTTATGTCCAGGTCTTAACCTATATCTATATTAATCTTTAAAATATTTCTTAAATTAAATAATTTAAAATAAAATTTATAAAATTCAATCTATCAATTTATATAATAAAAACAAATTTTACATTTAAAATGTTTAATAAAGTACAACTATTTTATAATTTTCAAATTCTATAACGATTAATGAATATATTGGGTTTTAAAATAATGTATATTATTTATTTAAATTTTTAAGTTATACTTCTAATGTCAATTATAT
The DNA here is from genome assembly GCF_037042655.1 of Diuraphis noxia. Classification (NCBI taxonomy): domain Eukaryota; kingdom Metazoa; phylum Arthropoda; class Insecta; order Hemiptera; family Aphididae; genus Diuraphis; species Diuraphis noxia. The sequence goes on from NW_028301713.1 coordinate 15,911,152, forward strand.
CTTGAAAAGTGAATTTATTTTAAAGTCCATCATAATTGTTTTTGTCCCAATTTAAGTATAACACAATGCGTACTTCCAATTTTTGTACTACAAATTTCTAAAAGCTACAACTATATATACATATATATATATTATATTATATTTATAAATAAAAAATGTCGCTGGGACTTAACCCGAAAAATATGTTCTGCACTCAACTGTGTATATTTATATATAATATACAGTTTTTATTGGTTATTAGTCTCTATTTCTTCAAACTTTCTAGTTTCTAATCTACATGATTATATCTATACTCAATATACAGTATTGCACATCCAACCTAACCAACTTTAATTTTGGTTGAGGCATGGACCAAAAAATAGAGCATGATGAACTGATGTATATATGTCAATGAGTTCCACTCGTGTTTCACCAAAGAGCTGTTGGAACTAGGATGCACGCCGATGATAAATGATTATTGTATTATTATATTATTATAATAATAATATTATATGATAGTATAATATTATACACCCATTTTCAGTCGATATTTTAGCTTCTATGACATCATTTAAAAATTTCACATATAACAGTGTTCCATTACATAATGCTATGGTGGAATAGTATTTCTTTAAATCATAATAGGTGCTGTATTATGTGAGATAAACTGATACTGTCAATTAATTAATAATTCTATGGGGTAGTGTATTGCATCGTCGAGATAACATACAGTTTCAATCGATTTATATGTTTCCTCTTCCTCAAAAATGAGTGTAATATATTTTGATTAACTTCATCTGCTCTATTATTTTGAGTGGAAAATATGGCTCTTTCACATAACCATTTGTAATAGTTTATATCATTTGTCTATACATCAGAAAATACTTGCATTTAAAGATGCAATTTGAGCGATCTAGAACAAATGGACGTGTTGACAATATTGGACTAAAAAAAGAAAAATTTTAAATTAGTTTATAAAATTAATAAGTTATTTATATCTATTAAAATACGTCAACCTCGAATATAAAATACTTAAATGTAATTATATTATATTTTATATATATAAAAATAGAAAATGTAAATATATTATATTTTATATATATAAAAATAGAAAATGTAAAAATTAAAAATATATCTAAAACAAATTATATTAGTTAGTTATACTAATGAGTTATAATAAATTATTCCGTACCTTTTCATACCTTAAACATTGTTCTTGTCGTTTAGCTTTTCACTCATCATCACACACACTTTAACTCTCAAATGCTTGAATCTATACTCTTAAATATTCAGTCCACTCTCCTCCTCCTACAGGGTTATTGACAGGTCATCCGTGGCGTGAATAATCACACACGACGCGCTATGTGTAGGCCACCGACAGCGCACGCACACGCGTACACGCATCACCTACCTAATCAATAAAAATAAATGTAAAAGGAAGTTTTAAATAGCAATAAATGTTTCGAATAAAGTTCAAATTCAAATAACGTTTAAACGCATAAGTTGAATAAAGTTTAAATTCTTTATAACGTTAAACAGTCACTCGATCATAACGTTTAATATCCATATAACGGTAAACGGTATTATTTTTTTTGATTTAAGCCCTGGTTTAAACACATTAATTTAAAAGTTTAATAAATATAAACTTCGAAGTGGCATGTTCTACTGGCGTGGCATTGTGGGGTTGTAAATATAATCTCGAGTGAAGTATTAGATAAATCGGTAAAAAAAAGTTGATTTACTAATTTTGGTATAATTGTGTTGTGATCTAACAACAAATTTTTGGTCAGTGGTCAATCCATGGTCTTAAAATGTGTGAATGATAATAAATGTAATATACGATCAAAGGGCATACTTATTAAAAAATCAGTCTCATCTCTCCTCATGACAATATTATTTGCCCATCACTGCCACAGTGTTACTGTGAAAGGCTAATGTGAAGGCTGACGGTCACCGGTGAATACGATGTGAGAATCCGGAGCTTTTTAGGGCTCCGTAAAACACCAACGACAAAAGCGGAACACTCTTGCCGTGACCTATGAGCCGCACCGCGTGATGACTCGAGGGCCAAGTCGGTGGAGCTCATAGGCTTTGTACACGCAACGGCAAATGAATGCCGAGGATTTATTTATTTAAGGGGAGAAAAAGATAATATTAAAGAATAATAAGAATAATGATTTTGGTTATTAAGACAATATAATAGGTTGGCATAACATGTGGTTAATACTTGACATTATTATAATATAACAAAATGTTCATCATAATAAAATAATAAGCAAATACAGAATATAATAATTTAAGGTGGCACATGGCAATTACAGAATATAATAATTTGTTTGTCGCATGCTTTCCCGGCCCACGGGAGGCAACACACCATATCACTCATGGCGTGTCCTCGCAGGGTTACCGGGAAAACGTGCCGGGCTTGTTAAATCCGAAAGTAGGGGGAATTAGATTTTGTTAGGGACCCGCGTCTTGCGACGCATCCCTGGCGCACAGGTTATACGAACATGAATTTCGCATAACCTGTGACCTACGTGCTGGTAAAGGGGGGGACAGGGGGAATAAAAACATATTACGACTTTTGACGTGGCTGCATGGTTGTTGTGGCTGGAGCAGTTGTGGCCGCCGCCCGGGCCCTCGTGGGTGGTTTTAGCCCATCATCGTGGTATGTTGCAGGTGTGGAAAATGATGATAGCAATCTGCATATGTTTCACCGAGTTGATTGGTGTGCCAAAAATTGTTGACCGCGTAGTTTGTGTGTCGTCGTCGTTGGAACGGGTGTAGAGACGTCGGTCGAAAAAGAATACCGGTCAGGTACAGCGTAGTTGAAGAAGAAAAAAAAGAAAAATGATTTTGTTTTGTCGGAGACCCGGCGACGGCGGTGGCCTGGTGCCGGCGGCGGAGCTTTTCGATGTTGGTGGGGCAGGTCAGTGTCGTCATATTGTGGGAATACATCATATTCGGGGAGATTTCAGAATCGTTCCGCCGGTGCGGTGCCGCCGGACGCGACGAAAGCGCCGACAGCAACGACGGCCGTGTGTGGCGACGTGTGGACACCGTACACTGCGGGTTTGTGGGGGGGGGGGGCAGGGGACAATTATTACATAATACTGCGGTCATTTCTGCATTAGGGCGCGATAGTCATAATAATATATAAATAAGGTATGCTCATTAGTGAAACTATGGGTACAAGTATGTTTGTTGTAATAATCATATCAGTGCAAAAAAAATGCTGTGACGTTACAACGAGTATAAACATAAATAGCGTAAATTTGCGAATTTTTGACAAATTGAAAAAATGCGGACATCGCCTATTTATATTGAGTAATGAAATTTACAGATTGGTTTTGGAAAATTATGAGATCTGTGATACGAATTTGATGTTAATTTGGTTGACATATACTGTCCTATAAAGCATATAATTATATTTAAAAAATAAAGATAAAGTGATTATTATAGGCATGAATATGTATAATGATATATCACGCGTTATCAGTAATCTGGTATATATGGAACAAACATCACTGTAAACTGCAGATATGCTAAATTATAAACATTCTTTATACCTAGTACATACCTATTAATTTTATTTATTCGCAAGCAAATCAATAACTAATCAACTAAATATTTTGTCTACGTTTTATTATGTATTACCTATTATATCAGTGTTAATACAAGACGTCATGACGTACCTATACTTTGATTTTATGAAAACAAGTAAGTATACATATTATTTTTAATATTTATTTGTTAAATACTAATTTGTTGTATTAAAAAAACAATTTTAAAAGGGGATTTTTTATGCAAAACGAGTTTTTATAAATATTTATTCATGAAGTGACGCGTGGGTCACTGTAATGGGTGTGTTAAATTAATAACAATAGTTAAAATAATCTCTTAGTGTCAGTAGTGATAATATCCCCACACAAGCATTTGGTTTCCAGTTACTAATATCTGTGTGCCTGTGTTATTTATTATATTTTACTAAAAAATACTAAAATTCTGCTTATATATATTTTTATATTAATTATCTATTATATTATTTTTAGTAATAAAGAACATACAAATTGAATTATTATAACAAAATAAGTTCTCTATTAATATAGGATTTTCAGTATGATATGATGAAGATAAAAATATCAATGCAAAATTAATTATGTGGATTGCTTTGGTACAGGCCATATTCTTATTACTCGTATGTTGTTTGATCCACCTATTAATAAATCAAAGAAGGGAGGAAGAGAAACTGAAAGAGCTGATGAACTTAAACAAAGCAACATACATTCATGGTACCGAGACAATTTGAGATAGAAATTCATGATTTAAATATTTTCAAGTTGTGAAATTTGAATATTATTAATTTTCTGCATTTTTTTTTTTATCTTTAGAAACTAAAAGTAACTATTAATTTTGAAAATAATTGTATGAATAATTGTTTATATTTATTATTATAATTGGGTATTTATTTTTTTTATTTTTTTTTTTAAGAAAATATTATAGTATATATATATATATATATGGAACTTTTATGTATACACATATACAGGGTGATTCACCAAGCCTGCTCACTCTTTTTTTTCTTTAATAATGAAGTTATTCAAAAGCTGATGTTATCTGATATTTGGAATCTTTAAATATACTCAATGATCATATTTTAAAATTTTTATTTTTATACCACTTAAGTAGTATCCTGTGGTGATACAAAATTTTGTTTTTCAAATGAGAGCCCCACTTTTTTACTGTAAATTATTCAGCAGATATTTTTTTAAGGAATATTTATGTCTCGAAATCAAAATTTAAACGAGTAGTTTACACTTATCATAACGGATAGTCCTATTAATCTTTCTTGTCTGGTTTTGTTTCTTAAAAAAAGTTTTAGATTGTTTTACTCTCTTACTACTTTTACCTTTACGTTAAATAAGTCATTTCCAAGTGACAATATCGAAACATGGACAGTAATAGCGTGAGCATTACTTCTCTGATTTTTAGTGATACCACTTGGGTGACGTCGGTACTTAAATTTATAAATTGCATTATAATATATTTTATTTTTTACAAATCATTCATTAAAAGCCAAAGGATACAATGGCTAGGACACATAATGAGAAGGCGAGAGAATGAAATAGTTAGAGTGACATTGGAATGGAAGCCAATAGGTAAAAGACCAAGAGGTAGACCGAGAAAAAGATGGATAGACGTGGTAGAAGATGATTTAAAAATCCTTGGAGTCGAGAATTGGAGGGAGACAGTTCAAGATAGAGACAGGTGGCGAAGTGTAGTAATGGCGGCAAAAACTCTTAGAGAGTAGAAATGCCTTTAGAAGAAGAAGAAGAAGACAAATCATTCATAAATTTACACGAATATAATATATATGTGTAAATAGGACCTATATTATAGGTACACAATACACATAAACAAATATAAATACTATAATATTATTATATTATATTGTGTTTGTAACAAACACGTACTAGATATTAAAATAAATACCTATTATATTATAATATAATATAATACATTAATTAATTAATAGCAATATAAAACAACTTTGCTGATAATATGATAAAAAAAAACGAAAACAATAATATAAACTTTTAAGGAGAATAAATTTCCTAGGATGAATTTTTCTCACTATGTTTTTATTACAATAAATTATTATACACAGATATACAAAAATATTTAAAATCAAAAAAAAAAAAATAGATTTTAAGTATTATAAGTAAATGGACATTTTTTATTACGTTAACTTTTGTAGTTTGTATACCAATACGAAAAAAGATGCCTACTAAACATCTTTACTTTACCAAATTTGTGAGAATTATAAATTTATATTAATATTTTGATTTTCTATTTTTAGAATTGCAGGACCTAGTATTAAGTTTTCAAGATTTTTGATCAAGCAAAACATTATAGCTAGATGGATAAATATGTTATTATAGTTTCAAGAAGGTCTCATAACATAAAATTGTTATAGGTTAGAATATTTTTAAATGTTTTAAATATGAAACTCAACGACTGAAAAACAATATAGTATTACAATATCAACTGTTTAAATAATAGGTATTGCAAATTAAATATGCCACTCTGTGTCCGTTGTTACATTAAGTACAGATGTACAATCGACATTGTAGACGTGGCCTAGGAGAAGGAATTGAAAAAAATTGATTTTTATCAAAACGTTGAATATCCACTAAATAATTAAAAGTTTCATACATATGTTTATGTTAGTATTTCTATACAATACATTGAATACATGGTCTCGATAATAATATTACTCTTTAGATACTAAATTCAAAGTTCCTCTTAAATAGTATGAAATCCAATGATCAATTTTTGAATCGCGCTATCCACTTAGTAATTCTAACATTTCAAAGTTAGAATATTGACGGTTTGATATCAAAAATAAGATGAAATAAAAATAGTATAACATTGTAAATTAAAATATAATATAATACCGATATGTTTCACATTAGTTTTCTGAATTGTTACTGGCGTATGTTATTAAGCCGTGGTCGCTGCGTGACGATAAGTTAGCCCTCAAACGAAGTGTATATTCCGCTATCTTGTGTGGTTTTCACTTTAACTCTTTACGCATCGTTGAGTGCGGTTTCGCCGTCCTGAATCCGACCATTAAGTTCGTGCGTTTTATGCCGTCTTAAATAACACACCCTCGTCATCAACATTATTCTCATCACGCGGGTCATCGTCCATAATCAACAACTCAATTCTCCAGGCCCCGGTCATACCATTTGCATTGTCACGGTGTCGCGAGTCATTTGTATTATTATTTGTGTGAAATATTAAGCTCGTGATAGTGACATATTGGTTGATTATTTTTACCTTGCCTGATCCTCTTATTCACTACGGAACCCGCACAGCGTGTCCAATCTCCCGATTATTATTAAAGAGACTGGTACGTGTTACAATTTTATTTCTTCTTATTTTCATCAGCGCAGGCTATACTTTTATATATTGACTATTAATAATATGGTAAAGTTTAAAAGTTTTATTATACGTTTCTTGTAACTGTTTAAGAACTAACTATCTTTTGCAATAATATTAATTATTCTGGATAATTATTTTTGCTACACACCATCCCCAGCACTTTCAATATTATAGATGGTTCAAATGCACATCTAATTTTATGAAATTCTTTTGTTGAGTAAGTGGTGTCACTATGTCGTTTGTATGCCATTGACGTGCCTGTGGGTTGTGTTGCACGAAGAGGGTTCAGTGAAGACGTTGTTTAGGAGTTTGTACAATTTATTAATGAACCTAGTGTAAATATAACAATAGCTATGTGAATTTTCAACTTGCTATGAAGCACGTTTGAATAAATACGAAAAATATATTCGAGATACTAAATATATGGTACCTCGAATAATATTTTTGAATTACAACTATAACTAAAATTGTTATTCTTGATTGTCTAATATGTAATTTCATCCGTATTTGAACTTAAAATAACTACAAAATGAAACGGTGTTTTTACGGTTCTTAGATTTCTTTTGCAGCATAATTAATTACTTACATCGAAACTTGTTTTGAATTTCCAATTCTTAGCTATACAATTTAATCGTTTTATACATTTTTAATAAATAAAGAATTTGTAAATTTTCAATTAAATATATTCTGTCAAAATTTGAACTTTAAATATGGTTATAAATAAAAAATAAAAAACGTTCATATGTATTTTTAATAGTTTTCCAACTACTATTATGGAGAATTTCTCATTAAATGTTCATGTTTCTTGACCCATTAAATAATATATTATTGACATTAATAGAATAAAATACTAAATAAACAAAAAACTTCAAATGTCTATAAATAACTTAAAAATTGTTGAAATATTTTAATAATTTTACCAAGTATAGGAATTAATAACATAAACATATGGTGTAAATTTCAGGTTTCTAAAGTTGTTCGTTTTTGAATAACATTAAAATAAGAATATCGGTTCACGAGAAGTTGAGTGAATATCCAATGTTGTAATTCTAATGGTCATAAATTGATAAACATTTAATTTGACTTTTCGGTAGATATTTTTTATTTGATAAAGTAGGTACACAAACTCATGAAGAATCTTGTAATTAATTTTCAAATCTTAGATTTAAAAAGATAAATTTCTAATTCAAAATAAATTGCGAATGTTAGTGATTTTTACCTATTTTGTCAAAATTCGAAATTTAAATACTTATTGAAAAAAAAAATTACTATGCATTTTTAATATTTTTGAACTGTCATAAATAAAAAAAAAACTCGAAATTACAACTTAATTTTAGATTCTGAGCGGAACGATGAATGTATTGATTTTACCATGATGTGTGTTTTTTTTTTTTGTCTGTCATCACGTTTTGGGGCAGTGAAAATGCTTAGATTTTTTACTTCAGTACCTCGTTCGATCAGAAAGTGAATCTAGTTGGTACTTTGGAGGGTCAAAATGAAACGATTCTTAATACTTTTTTAAATAATCGATAAATAAAAACTAAAAATTAAGGGAAAAACGGGAAATTTTACGCACACTCATTTTTCGACAAAATCGATTTCGGTTTTTGATGTAATTTTGAAACAAATGGCCATAAATACATGACATTTTCACCGAATGTTTATATAAGTATATTCTATCCACCATGCAATTTTCAAAAATTTTCGACTTATGTTGAACTATTCATAGGCATTTGAAATTTTCGATCATTATTAGTTTTTTTAAAATTAATATTGATAAAAAATTATTTGTTTGGTAGAAAAGCTTGAAAATTTAATACAAGGCTCTTAACATATTGTTACAATAGCAGTTGAAAAATAAAAGAAATTTATAGTCACAATTTTTTTTTATAAGCATTCAATGTTTGAATTTTGACAAAATACGTAAAAATCATGAAAATTCACAAATTATTTTAAGCTAGAAATTCATAAAAATTTTTTTTTTAAATCTAAGATTTCAAACTTTAATACAAAATTCCTTACAAGTTTTTCAATCTTTATCACTAATAAAAATTCCACCGGAAATTCAAATTAAATTTTTATGAGCATTTGAAATTTAAATTTTTACAACATTGGATTTTCACTTTTAGTGATTTCCTTATTTTGGTGTAACTCTAAAACAAATGATCGCAGATACATGAAATTTTCACTGAATGTGAAATTCAAAAATTTTCAACTTTTTTAGTTTTTTTTTCTATAAATATCGATAAAAATTTATTTGTTCGTTAGAAAGGCTTGAAAAATTAATACAAGGCTTCTAACATATTGTAACAATAGCAGTTAAAAAATATTAAAAATTCGTAGGCACGATTTTTTTTTTATAAGCATTTAAAGTTGAAATTTTGACTAAATGCGTAAAAATTACGGCAATGTTCAAATTATCTTAGATAGAAATTCATAAAAGTTTTTCTTTTTAATTCTAAGATTTGAAAAGTTGTTTAGCATATTGTGGTTGGTAACGATTTGTTACCAAACATATATTTAATTCAGAACGAAAAAGTATAAACACAGGTACCTGAACAAAAATATTAACAACCGAAAAAAAAATTAGATTAAAGGTACTATAAGTAAAAGAACATTTTTGTTTTACGTTAAGTTTTGTAGTTTGTATAGCAATACAAAAAAAGATACCTACTGCAAATCATTACTTCGCCAAATTTGTGAGAATTATAAATTTATTTTTAATATTTTGATTTTATATTATAAGAATTGCAAGATCTTGATATAGATATAGAAAAAAATTGTTTTCGAAAAAACTGATTTTTATCAAAACGTTGAATATCCACTAAATACTTTAAATTTTCATAAATATGTTTATGTTAGTAATTCTAACATTTAAAAGTTAGAATATTGACGGTTTGATATCAAAAAGAAATATAAAAATAGTATAACATCGTAGATTAACATATCATATAATACCGATATGTTTCATTAGTTTTTTGATTTTATTATAAGAATTGCGGAAACTTGTGTTGTGTTTTTCAGTTTTTGACCCAACAAAAAAATTCGAAAATATTATGTTATTATAATTTCAAGTATTAATCATAGGGGAAGTGTTGGTATTTATTCTATTATTTTTCATCGAAAACTATTATAAGCGATAAAATAGTTTTAATTTTTTTTATTTTGAAGTAAATCGTATTACCTATATTAGTTTTTACTAGCTTCAAACAAAAGTTACTACAGCTCTAAAAATAATCGAATAAAATGCATATTAAGATTGAATGTAGATTTGAGTAAGTACCTATAATACTATGAAACGTGTAAATTAATATTTTTATTTTTAAGATTTTGAATACACTGTACTACAATAAATAACATACGGATTATGGGAACACTTTGCAAAAAAAAACTTTGATTTTCAATTTCAAATACAAAATTGCAGATTTTTGTGGTATTAACGAATTTTGTAAAATATTTCAAATTCAATATCATAAATAAATATTAAAAATAAAATCGTCACATTTTCTTAATTTTCTGATTTTCTATTGGAAGAACCGAGGAACCTCGTATTAAGTTTTCAAGGTTTACGATAAAGCAAAAAATTATAGATGGACAATTATGTTATTCTAATTTCAAGAAGTACACATAATAAAAAAAGGAGGGTAAGTCGTGGATGTCGCTCTGCTGAACAGTAGGTTACAAGTGGGTTAGTAATGGATGGAATTAAATTTGAATCCAATGATATTATATCACTGTATACGAAAAACGATTATGAGCGAAGACGGTTTATCTGACTAGAATATATTATAGATTAATAAAAATTTTCAAATCTTAGATTTAAAAAGGAAATTTTTTATGAATTTCTAGTTTAAAATAATTTGCGAATTTTCGTGATTTTCGTGATTTTGTTGTCAAAATTCCAACTTTGAATACTTGTAAAAAAAAAAATCTGTGCTAATATATTTCTTTTGTTTTTCAACTGCTATTGTAAAAAAAAATAGGAGCCATGTATTAAATTTTCAAATGTTAGATATAAAAGGAAAATTTTTTATGAATTTCTAACTTAAAATAATTTGTGAATTTTCATGATATTTACGTATTTTGTCAAAATTCAAACATTGAATGCTTATAAAAAAAAATTGTGACTATATATTTCTTTTATTTTGCAACTGCTATTGTAAAAATATGTTAGAAGCCTTGTATTAAATTTTCAAATCTTAGATATAAAAGTAAAATAATTTATGAATTTCTAGTTTAAACTAATTTACGAATTTTCATGATTTTTACGTATGTTGTCAAGTAAGTAGAACGAAAAAGTATAAACACAGGTACCTGAACAAAAATATTAACAACCGAAAAAAAAATTAGATTAAAGGTACTATAAGTAAAAGAACATTTTTGTTTTACGTTAAGTTTTGTAGTTTGTATAGCAATACAAAAAAAGATACCTACTGCAAATCATTACTTCGCCAAATTTGTGAAAATTATAAATTTATTTTTAATATTTTGATTTTATATTATAAGAATTGCAAGATCTTGTATTATGTTTTCACAACTTTTGATCAAGTAATACGCAATATAGATGGATAATTATGTCATTACAATTATTTCAAGAAGATCTCATAATAAAAATTTAGTATAGGTTTGAATATTTTAAAATGTTTTAAAGAATAAAATCAACAATTGAAAACAATATAGTAATACAATATCAACTGTTTAAACAATAGGTATTGCAAATTAAATATGCCACTATGTGTCCGTTGTTACCTTTAACAGAATATGTACAATCGACATTGTAGACGTGGCCTAGGAGAACATAAGGCATAGAAAAAAATTGTTTTCGAAAAAACTGATTTTTATCAAAACGTTGAATATCCACTAAATACTTTAAATTTTCATAAATATGTTTATGTTAGTATTTCTATACAATACATTGAATACACGGTCTCGATAATATTACTCTATTGAGACTTAATTCAAATTTCCTCTTAAATTTTATGAATTCCAATAATCAATTTTTGAATCACGCTGTGACTTCAAATTTCTTAGTTTTTTAAAAATTAATATTGATAAAAAATTATTTGTTTGGTAGAAAAGCTTGAAAATTTAATACAAGGCTTCTAACACATTTTAACAATAGCAGCTGAAAAATAAAATAAATTCATTGTCTCAATTTTTTTTTTACAAGGATTCAAAGTTTGAATTTTGACAACATACGTAAAAATCATGAAAATTCGTAAATTAGTTTAAACTAGAAATTCATAAATTATTTTACTTTTATATCTAAGATTTGAAAATTTAATACAAGGCTTCTAACATATTTTTACAATAGCAGTTGCAAAATAAAAGAAATATATAGTCACAATTTTTTTTTATAAGCATTCAATGTTTGAATTTTGACAAAATACGTAAATATCATGAAAATTCACAAATTATTTTAAGTTAGAAATTCATAAAAAATTTTCCTTTTATATCTAACATTTGAAAATTTAATACATGGCTCCTATTTTTTTTTACAATAGCAGTTGAAAAACAAAAGAAATATATTAGCACAGATTTTTTTTTTTACAAGTATTCAAAGTTGGAATTTTGACAACAAAATCACGAAAATCACGAAAATTCGCAAATTATTTTAAACTAGAAATTCATAAAAAATTTCCTTTTTAAATCTAAGATTTGAAAATTTTTATTAATCTATAATATATTCTAGTCAGATAAACCGTCTTCGCTCAGAATCGTTTTTCGTATACAGTGATATAATATCATTGGATTCAAATTTAATTCCATCCATTACTAACCCACTTGTAACCTACTGTTCAGCAGAGCGACATCCACGACTTACCCTCCTTTTTTTATTATGTGTACTTCTTGAAATTAGAATAACATAATTGTCCATCTATAATTTTTTGCTTTATCGTAAACCTTGAAAACTTAATACGAGGTTCCTCGGTTCTTCCAATAGAAAATCAGAAAATTAAGAAAATGTGACGATTTTATTTTTAATATTTATTTATGATATTGAATTTGAAATATTTTACAAAATTCGTTAATACCACAAAAATCTGCAATTTTGTATTTGAAATTGAAAATCAAAGTTTTTTTTTGCAAAGTGTTCCCATAATCCGTATGTTATTTATTGTAGTACAGTGTATTCAAAATCTTAAAAATAAAAATATTAATTTACACGTTTCATAGTATTATAGGTACTTACTCAAATCTACATTCAATCTTAATATGCATTTTATTCGATTATTTTTAGAGCTGTAGTAACTTTTGTTTGAAGCTAGTAAAAACTAATATAGGTAATACGATTTACTTCAAAATAAAAAAAAATTAAAACTATTTTATCGCTTATAATAGTTTTCGATGAAAAATAATAGAATAAATACCAACACTTCCCCTATGATTAATACTTGAAATTATAATAACATAATATTTTCGAATTTTTTTGTTGGGTCAAAAACTGAAAAACACAACACAAGTTTCCGCAATTCTTATAATAAAATCAAAAAACTAATGAAACATATCGGTATTATATGATATGTTAATCTACGATGTTATACTATTTTTATATTTCTTTTTGATATCAAACCGTCAATATTCTAACTTTTAAATGTTAGAATTACTAATTGGACAGCGTGATTCAAAAATTGATTATTGGAATTCATACAATTTAAGAGGAAATTTGAATTTAATCTCAAAAGAGTTATATTATCGAGACCGTGTATTCAATGTATTGTATAGAAATACTAACATAAACATATTTATGAAAATTTAAAGTATTTAGTGGATATTCAACGTTTTGATAAAAATCAGTTTTTTCGAAAACAATTTTTTTCTATATCTATATCAAGATCTTGCAATTCTTATAATATAAAATCAAAATATTAAAAATAAATTTATAATTCTCACAAATTTGGCGAAGTAATGATTTGCAGTAGGTATCTTTTTTTGTATTGCTATACAAACTACAAAACTTAACGTAAAACAAAAATGTTCTTTTACTTATAGTACCTTTAATCTAATTTTTTTTTCGGTTGTTAATATTTTTGTTCAGGTACCTGTGTTTATACTTTTTCGTTCTGAATTAAATATATGTTTGGTAACAAATCGTTACCAACCACAATATGCTAAACAACTTTTCAAATCTTAGAATTAAAAAGAAAAACTTTTATGAATTTCTATCTAAGATAATTTGAACATTGCCGTAATTTTTACGCATTTAGTCAAAATTTCAACTTTAAATGCTTATAAAAAAAAAATCGTGCCTACGAATTTTTAATATTTTTTAACTGCTATTGTTACAATATGTTAGAAGCCTTGTATTAATTTTTCAAGCCTTTCTAACGAACAAATAAATTTTTATCGATATTTATAGAAAAAAAAACTAAAAAAGTTGAAAATTTTTGAATTTCACATTCAGTGAAAATTTCATGTATCTGCGATCATTTGTTTTAGAGTTACACCAAAATAAGGAAATCACTAAAAGTGAAAATCCAATGTTGTAAAAATTTAAATTTCAAATGCTCATAAAAATTTAATTTGAATTTCCGGTGGAATTTTTATTAGTGATAAAGATTGAAAAACTTGTAAGGAATTTTGTATTAAAGTTTGAAATCTTAGATTTAAAAAAAAAATTTTTATGAATTTCTAGCTTAAAATAATTTGTGAATTTTCATGATTTTTACGTATTTTGTCAAAATTCAAACATTGAATGCTTATAAAAAAAAATTGTGACTATAAATTTCTTTTATTTTTCAACTGCTATTGTAACAATATGTTAAGAGCCTTGTATTAAATTTTCAAGCTTTTCTACCAAACAAATAATTTTTTATCAATATTAATTTTAAAAAAACTAATAATGATCGAAAATTTCAAATGCCTATGAATAGTTCAACATAAGTCGAAAATTTTTGAAAATTGCATGGTGGATAGAATATACTTATATAAACATTCGGTGAAAATGTCATGTATTTATGGCCATTTGTTTCAAAATTACATCAAAAACCGAAATCGATTTTGTCGAAAAATGAGTGTGCGTAAAATTTCCCGTTTTTCCCTTAATTTTTAGTTTTTATTTATCGATTATTTAAAAAAGTATTAAGAATCGTTTCATTTTGACCCTCCAAAGTACCAACTAGATTCACTTTCTGATCGAACGAGGTACTGAAGTAAAAAATCTAAGCATTTTCACTGCCCCAAAACGTGATGACAGACAAAAAAAAAAAACACACATCATGGTAAAATCAATACATTCATCGTTCCGCTCAGAATCTAAAATTAAGTTGTAATTTCGAGTTTTTTTTTTATTTATGACAGTTCAAAAATATTAAAAATGCATAGTAATTTTTTTTTTCAATAAGTATTTAAATTTCGAATTTTGACAAAATAGGTAAAAATCACTAACATTCGCAATTTATTTTGAATTAGAAATTTATCTTTTTAAATCTAAGATTTGAAAATTAATTACAAGATTCTTCATGAGTTTGTGTACCTACATAAATCAATACATTCATCGCTCTGCTCAGTATCTAAAATATGTCACTCTGCTATAAAGTAGATTACAAGTGGATTACTGTAATGGATGGTATTAAAATGGAATTCAATGATATAATATCATAGTATACGAAAAACGATTCTGAGTGGAAACAGTCAGTCATCTAGGATATGTTATACCATGTTGATTATATTGTTGTTATTTCCAAGATAAAATAAATGAAGATACTTATAAAATAAATTCCAAATCAATGAAATCAGATTCATTATGTACCTAACAACCCACCTCAGGCAGTCATTCGAAGTAGGTATATACATTTTATTATAAGGCGTGAACATTATTATAAGTCAGTAACGACATTAACCATTAATATTACTAGCAATATTATATGATAACCAACAATAGTTAGATAGTTTTTACCCACAAAAATAATTATTTAACCATGAGAGAGGATGCCACAAAGAACTAAATGAACGATTGCGATGTCGGAATGTCCCAACCATTCAATAAGGAGAATAATTTTAGTCCAAAATTATGTAATTTTAAGTACAAGATATTATACATTACCAGTCTTGTTAAGTATTCGAATACAAGTATTAAAATAATTTTTGAAGAATTTTTTGGTATTCTAAATACAATATTTATTAAGCATTCAGAATACTTTTTAAAGTATTTTAACATAATATAAATACTTGTATTTAAATACCACATGGTTCGTTTTATGAATTATTTTTGACAACAATTTGACATTAATAAAAATAATATTAAATCGGCTTAATCTGTAAGTGTTAACAAAAATATAATTTCATATTTAACAATATCACGAGCATGGACACTCAATTTTGGTTTATGTATTGGATTTTTTTTTAATAATTCATATTAGTGGTTAATACCACTTTTTATTTATTTATTTTTTTGTAATTTAATTGTATCAATAAGAATAAGATACCTGAACATGCTTTTGCGTCTAATTTTTTTTTTTCAAATTGTTAAAATCTATGGTAAGTAGTAACATAATATAAGTACCAATACATAAAAGATGCATGTTATACAGTATGTAGTTTAAATAAAAATACTTGTATTTGTTGTGAGTATTCGTAAAATACAATTTTATAATAGTATTTTCAATACTATTTTATTTGATTACTATTATTAGTATTTTAATACTTTTTCAAAAGTATTTTTTGCAAGACTGTATATTACGATATAAAATTAAAGGCAGCCGTGTAAAACCGATAAAAGGTGTATCTCAATAGTCTCAACTCTCAAACTGCACGCCACTGTTAGTCGTTGTGAGAAGTTGTAACATGTATTGTATTCTAGGAAAAATACACCTCATTTACACAGATGTTAAAAAATAAATATAGTATTAACCAACGAATAAAGAAAAATATGATTACTTTTTATGACAAACAAAAAATGAATTATTTATTGTGAACATTATTTCGTTTATCATGGGGGGGGGGGGGAGTATGGACTAGGTGAAAGTCGCTTATAAAAGACATCGAGCAACATTTTTTTTTATTTTAATCATTGTTAAACGTTCACAATTATTTTATTATATTAAATCAAAATGCACAGTTTAATAACGATCACAGTTATAGTTATTGCAATTTCAGTTACTATACCACCTACTTCAGGCGATGTGGCGAGCGGACGAAGTATGGATTATTTTTTGATACAATATAATGATTTTATTTTGATTATTTTGTATTGTTTTTATGTTTATCCGCATTGAATTGCAAATTTTCTAGAAATAATTTATAAACTGAAGTCAAACATAACTATATTATAATAACCTTAAATAAAAATAAAATGTATGCCATAATTATATTTTATTTGTATAGAATATAATTAAATTGTAAAAATTGTATATTTACCGATTTTTTTTAAAAACAGACATTTCATTGATTTTAGAGGAAACATAAAAATCTTCTGTTCATCACATTCATATTATAAACTAATTCCGGTACATTATGCAGATGAATATTGTTATACTATAGTTGTCTAAAGGTAGAATAACGTATATAAAATTATCTAACTGATATGGTTGAAATTTATAGTTTTTTATTATGTAATAATTATTAAATAGTAGTAATTTGTAGTTAGTAAATAATATAATATTGGCTAATACAAATGTATTATATTACTTTTAGTTTTTTGTTTACGTAAGTTTTGTAATTATTAATTCATTTGTATGATATTCTACATGATTAAAACAATCAAAAGGTTGATATATTATGTGCTTTTTGTATTCTTAAATTATAGTTTAATATCGGATTCTTAACGTAATAATATAAACAACCAGTACCGGATCTATCGGCGCTTATCATAGAGGGGCGCAAATTTCAAATTTTAAACTCATCATTTTTATGATTTGGTGACTTTTAGGGGCGTTAATATTATGTTGTACCCCGGGTTGCATAATTTGTAGATCCGGTACAGTAAACAACCACTTTTAATATTTAACAAGTCTTTTGTTCTTCAAACTAGATTTAGTTGCCCTATGCAATTGATTCATTATAAAGATTGATGACTCATTAAATAAACTGAATGTTTATGTTACTCGAGCATATTGTTATTTGGAAAATTTTAAAATTTTATAGGTTTTTTAAAGAATTTTTGCGAATTTAAGGGTAAGATTATTTAATTAACAAACTAATAAGTGATTTATTTATATTACGTTATTTTTAAAAATATATATAACACATATTAATAATCATTGTCTATTGTTTAATTGATTTTAAAGATAAATTATTTTGGTCATTAAATTTACTAACTATCTGGAAATATATTTATCGTTAGAAATATATATATACATTTTACTAACTACATTTAGAATTGAATTTCTTTTGTTGCGAGTTCTTTCGTGGCCAAAACATGTCTATGTTATAATAGTTATCTTGATATGTATTTACGAAATATTGAATATGTATACTAATAAAACCTAACCTTATGTTATGAATCTGCTTAACCAAATAATATTATACCTATCCAAACGAAATTCCTACCGCGTCACTGTAACAACTTATAAAAAAAAGCAATATTGTACGTATCTTTTACTATTATAGTATATTAATATAGTTTATAGTTTATTATAAAAATATTACAATATAATAAATATTATAATTTATAGTTTATTGAAAAAAATAATGCTATAAATATAGCAGAATATATTACATTTGCACAGTGTTTAATATGTATTATATATTAGTATAATACTAAAATAATAAAATTTCAGATAATAAAACAGATTACAATATACTTGAATTCAAAAGTATGTACCTATTTGAAACTGACTAATAAATATAATATATCTGTGATATCTTTTATAATAAAATATATTTATCTAGTCAATATACTCAAATTAAATATCACTATCTGAATGTATTAAACTTTTCTGATGGAAAAGTTATTATAAATGTTCAAAGACTCTAGAAGTTAATTAAAAAATGTTAATTGAGCACTTAAATATGTGGGTGATGAAATGAGAAAACTCCAATTGCTTTGGTATCATAAGCTTGTATTTGCTGGTTTTTTTTTCCAATGAGTATCCTCCCTAACCTCAAGAACCACTGCTAACTTAAATTATATGTCAATTGTCAAATCTACTTATTGTGCATACTTGTGTAGGTTGTAGATTATTTTGAGTAGTCGGGGAATACCGAATTCTATATACAATGTTATATTATAGTTGGTCTACAGTTTGTACAAATAACGGGTAGGGGGCCGGTCGTCGTCGGTACGATATAGTGTCGCCACTTTCAAATTTTAATATCAAACATCGACAGTATTATGTACTTTTTTTGTACAATTTATTAAATGATTATACATTGATACAAATATAAAATACATAAAACGTAGGTAGGACTAGGTACTAGGTAGTATACTATTTTATTCCTCTTTTACGTAATACTTAATACACCTTCCATTCTAATTTATTATTTATACACATTTTATCATACCTTTTGTTATCCAATAGATAATGATGAATACTTATACTTGCTTACAGTCTCTTCCGTATTTGAAATTATATCACTGATATTTGATATACCATTTAATTTATTGACGTGAATTATGTGATTATATTTTTAATGCCAAAAGTCCGAAATGTAAATTTATCATTTTCTTTATAAATCTATATCAAATATTTTGGTAAGAATAAAAGTATTTTTATAATATTTATATATTTTTGTATACAGTATTATACACCACGGCGTGGTTTAATTAATAAATTGGTAATAATATGGATGAAAAGGATATTTGATGTAAAATAAAATTATTTTATCCTTTTTGTACTATACTGTTAGCATTTTTTGTTAGTAATGTTGTTTTTATTATTTTACATAAGACTATAGAAATATAGAATCATTATTTACTGAATGTTTTACTTAGTATTTAATAGTAATTCAACATTTACATTTTTTGTTTTTGCTGGTTTTACATTTTCTTTTAGATCATTGTATAATTCCCAATTTATGTGTGTATCCCATTTTAGGTGTTGATCAAATGTAATTTAATAGTTTCCGATTTATTTATTGCATTTATCGAACAGTTATTAGATTTACAATCTATATCATGGATTTTAATTGTATTTGAATTGGGTTGGGTTCTTTTGTCTAGAGTGAAATTAATATAGTTTGATTTAGTGTAATTTATTCTTAAATTATGTTTAAGAAACCATGCATTTATCAAGTGCAGGTCTGTTTCTGCTTTTAGATGAGCTTCGTCCCAATTGTCTCCTGATATAAGAATGGCTGTATTGTCTGCATAAGAGAATAGTTTACCGTGAATATTTAAATGTCCTAGCGAAGAGACATATAATATAATATAAAGAATAGGTGATAATACTGTCCCTTGAGGAACTCCCGTTGTGATTGTAATTTAATCACTAAGTGTGTTATTAATTCTTACTTGTTGTTTTTTGTTGTCTAAATAAGATTCTAATAATTTCAGTGGCTTATTAACTATACCTAGGTATAGATTGAAGTAGGTTCAACAATTATCATAGTTCTATAAATAATAGTAAAATAAATTTAAAAGAATATTACAAACATTATTAAAGACCAGATAGACTTAAACTATATTGGTGGCGTTTCAATGAGGAATTGGATAAACAACTACTACATTTTTTCATTACAGTATATTTTTATTATTTTATTATATTTTATAATAAAATATAATTATTAATTATACATTAAACAACTTCCAGCCCTGTGGTTTCCTCATATGATGTTCATTAATACACAAACAAAAATAATAAATAATAATATATTATGTATTTAAATTTTATTTATATTATAAATGCATTTAGCCATAGTATTTACATTAGTAGTATAGGGGGCACTTGAGCACACTTTTCCTAAAAATATCAGTAAAAGATCACAAGATTGATTTTAATCAGAAAATCATCACAAACAGTAAACTTTATCAGAAACGCTCGCTTAATCAGAAATAGAACACAAAATGAAATAAAACATAAAAAGATTAGTAAACTGTAATTAAACATAAAAAGATCAGTAAACTGTAATTAATCATAAAAAGATCAGTAAACTGTAATTAAACATAAAAAGATCAATAAACTGTAATTAAACATAAAAATATCGGTAAACTGTAATTAATCATAAAAAGATCAGTAAACTGCAATTATACATAAATGATCAGTAAACTGTAATTAAACATAAAAAGATCAGTAAACTGCAATTATACATAAATGATCAGTAAACTGTAATTAAACATAAAAAGATCAGTAAACTGTAATTAAACATAAAAAGATCAGTAAAATAACTTTATTCATAAAAAGATCAGTAAACTGTAATTAAACATAAAAAGATCAGTAAAATAACTTTATTCATAAAAAGATCAGTAAACTGTAATTAAACATAAAAAGATCAGTAAAATTGATTAAATCACAAATAGATCACAAAAATGAAATAAAATCCTCAAATGAAAAATCTTTAAAAAGAAATTGAATATGTTATTTAAAAAAAAATAAAAATTATAATAAACAATGGAATCTATAAAACATCTTAATAAATTACAAGAAAATGAAATGCAAAATGAAATAGAAAAATCAATTTTAAATAATAAAATATTTGTTAAGTTTTGTAAATATGAATACTATATTACTAATAATAAAAATATTAAAATCATGAAATATAATCTTAATGCTATTCCTATTAAAGGAAATATTATAATTGTCGATCATGGACACAATATTTCTGGAAATGGAAACCCTTATGCTTCTAAAATGCTAGAAACACCAACTTGGCTCGAAATTTGTAAGATAGCTAATGATTTAATAATTACAACAGGTACTTTTTTATTCAAATATCTTCATGATATTTGTGTTTTTCAAGATTTAGGAAATTTTAAAATTTGTTGTCTTGGCATGGGATGTACAGATTCAGATCACAAATTGCTTAGAATATAACTAAATAATCGTCATTTTTTTAATAGAAATATTTCTATTAAAAATATCTTAATATATTATATTTAAATAAATTTTTTATAATTGTCAATAAATTCTAAACATAAATGTCCACATATAGGAGGATCATTATAGTTTTGAAACTTGTCATTGTTATACCACAGATTATCATCACCTAAATAATTTAAAATTTCAGGAGGAGGAGTACTCGAAAATGAATCAAAATATATTTTATAATTTTTAATTTTTTTCCATGTAACCCAATGAGAACCATTTTGAGTAGAATTATTTAAATTAAATATCCCTCATTCATTTAACCAAGGTTTTTCAGGTAATTCATTTATCATGAAACAACCTCTAAAATTTTTTATATTATTTCCAAATTTTATTATATCAAAATTACTTAACGGTTCGATATTTATATTTTTTACTTTACTCCAAAAAGTTGTATAACAATCTGAATAATTTTTAATGTTTTTTCTAAATATCGAAATTAATCATTTTTTCGATTTTTTTTTTTATTTGTCTTCAATCCAGAACCTTTATTTTTTTCCATTTCTTTATTGTGTCGAATTATTTCCTCTTCTATTTTGTTCTTATGTTTACTATCTTTATAACTATCATACAATGCAATTAAAGCTGGAGTAGCTACTGCTGCAGCTTCTAGAAAAGGTAAAATTAATGGGAAAAATCCACCTTTAATTTGCTTCGGTGTAATCTCCAACCATACTCCAGAATTTTTTTTCTTGGCATTTTTTAATTTATCTATTTGATTTTGATCTAAATAATATTTATTTTCTCCTTTATATATTTTATCACTAGCAATATGAATTGTTGCATTAGAATTTTTGTTATGAGCTTCAGTCAACTTTTTTTTATGGTTTTCAGTTAATTTAAAATGCATTTTATTATACAAAATATTTATTTAAAAAATATTAAATTTTATTCAAATATTAAATTCATTCCTAAATATCTTTTTGTTTTCATTACATTTGCAGTTGTCAAAGCAGCAATTTTTTCATTCAAAGAACTATCAGAAGCATAAAATCTTTCCATTGCTTTTTGTTGTAAATTTTTATCAGCGATATGTCTTGTTTTAGTATCTTTATGATCTTTATAAAAATAATCATGTTCTCTTGCATATTCGTCTAACTTGTTAATCGGGGGAATATTTTCATCTAAATTTGTAAATGGTCCTAGATAATTATATCCAGGCCAATGTATCGGAGGTAATTTTGAACAATTTAAAAAATCATTAAAAAACCCTGAACCTTTTATAATATTCTTTGGTAAATGTGAAATATACGACATTAAATATTCTACACCTTTAACGGGAATATCAATTATCTTTTCTATTTTTTTAATACAAAAATTAAGAATTTCAAGTTTTTCATCATGATAAGTGTTTTTTCCCGGTCTTTCTGCAGATGATATAACATGTAGTCTGTCAATTAATTGTTTAATATTATATTCTAACTTATTTGTTGTTTCTTTTGGTAAATTTAACAAAGATTGTAGTAAATATTCAACACCTTTTTTGGGAGCATCAATCAGTGTTTCCATGTTTCGTTTAAACAAATGAACAATACCAAGTTTTTCATTATGAAAACCATAATTTCTCGCTATTTCTTCAGCTAATTTAAAATATAGTCTGTCAATTATTTTTATTATATTATCGATATAAATAAATTCAATAGGATTATTTGTATATTTTATTAAACCTTCTCCTATGGGTAACTTTGTGATTCTTTCAGTGTTGGTGATTTATCATTTTTTGATGTTTTTGGTTTATTTTCTTTAGTTTTTGTTGTTGTTGTTAGTTTAATTTTTTCCCAAATAGGTTTAATCATTTCATTATATTTAGCACTTACACTTGATTTAGGTTTTCCTGTGTTAATATCATTATTTTGGTATATTGAATCTGTTTCAATTAATATTTTTTCATAATTTTCAAAATCTTCTTTTGTATAAAATTCTGGTTTTGCAACATCTGTATGAGTTAATAATCTCCACATACCTGGGGTTAGTATATGTATTTTTCCATTTAAAATTATATCATCAAAGTCAAGTCAAATATTATAGGGTATTTTCCGATCATGAATTCATCAGTTTTACTTATATGATATATTCCAAATGGATTAACACCTTTAGCTTCATTTGGTAAAGTTGGTAAATATTTTTGCGCATTTTCACCTAATATTATTATATTTTTAGGCATAGGAGATTTATTTGTTGTTATTCGTGTAGAACTTTTAGATGTTTTCATATTATCTTGATCTTCTGTTAGTCGTAATAATTCTGGATTACGAGGTTTATAAAGAGTAGGTATTATCATCTTTTGAATATCATTATCGGTTTTAATAGCAACCTCTTTAACATCATTAACAGATGATTCAACATTTGATAAGGCTTTTAATATTGGTTCATAATGTTTTACTTTTTCTTCTGATGTATATTTATCGTTTAAAACTGTTTTTCTATAGTTATTTTGTAAATTTTTTTTAAGATTAATTATTTTTTGGATATTTTTTGGTGTATATTCAACGTGTCCCTGAATAGGGGACGCGTTATTGTTGTCACTTTCATCTTCATCTTTTTTTATAAAATTTAAATTTTTTCGGATTGTTCTAAATCTGATTTTTTGAAAGTTTTTTGTAAATTTTGTCTAAGATGAATTAATTGTTTCATTTTTTCTGTTTCGTTTTCTAAGTTATTTCTGACCTTGGAATTGTTTTGGTCTTCAAATGTTATATATTTTTTTTAAATTCATTTTGAATTTGTTTGATATCCATTTATTACATAAAAAATAATTTTCATCGTTCATCAATACTTAAAATATCATTACCTTTATTGTCATAGATAAAATTTTTTATTATGTCTATTGTTATGAAACCATATGTTTTTATTTTTTTTTTTATCATATGTTTTACAATAAGTTCTAAAAATGTCTTTAAATTTGTCTAATGGTATAATTTTGCTAATAAAATCGGACCATATTTTTTCAATATAATAATTTGACTGATTAAAAACAATTATAACAGTTAAATTATTTTTTATTGTTTTTATATCTACTGAAGTATAACTTTGTGTTAAATAAATAACACTAATATTCTTTGATCTCGATCTTATAAAATATTCCATTATTAACTTTTGATCTTCTAAAAGAAAATCATCAATAACCACTACACTATTAGGTTCACAATCATCAACAGATATTATATCACCATCAGAAAAATGAATGTTTATAGAAGATATTCCATCAAATATTTTTTTTAATTTTTTATAAACTGGCTGATCAATATTTTTTGTAAAAATATATAGATTTTTATATGGAATCCAATAACTTATAATTATATTATACAACAAAGTTGTTTTACCACAGCCAGATCCTACTACCACTAAAACTCGTGAAGGTATTTCAAATAAAGATTTTTCTTTACTATCATCTTCAATATATTTTTTTACCATTAATTTATCCATTTATATAAAAAAAAATATATTTATTTGCTATTATAAATAATAATGTATAATATTTTTAAAAAATACGATCAATATATTGAAAGATCTCAATATAAAACTTTTTTACCTTTGAATAATTCACAACTTAATACACCTAATAAAACTACAATTTTTAGAATAGATAATATGGATGATTTTCTGAGCATTAAAGATGCAAAGTTTTATATTTATGGTAGATATTTGCAAAAAGATGGAAAAGATTATCCTAAAGAATCAAAAATACAACTAATTGATAATTTTCCTGCATTTTTATTTACTAGAATTGAAGTTAAAAAACATGGTACAGTCTTGGATGAAATCGAAAATCCAGGAGTTGCTAGTACAATTAAAGGTGTGTTAGATTTTTCTGTGGATCCAAACGGACCAATTATAAACTTAGGATTTTCAAGCAAATATCAAGGTGGAGGTCGTTTTAATGTTATGGGTAAATTATCACAATTCGGATTAGGATGGTTTAAAGACCAAATATATCCTGTTTTCCAAGGTGATATGGAAATAATTTTTACGAAAAATACAGATGATGATGCATTGTTAAAAAAAGTTGTTATAGGAACAGAAGATGGAAAAATTATTATTGATGAATTTACATTTAGAATTTCAATTTTAGAATTCAATCCTATGTATAAAGTATTATTGTTAAATGATTTAAAAACAATTTCTCAAGAAAAAAAATATATTTTTAATTTTAAATCATGGCAATGTATTGAAGAAAGAAATATATCAGGGAAAACTATAAAACTCGGTTTAACAACTCAATATCAATGTCTTAATAGTCCTTTGTTTGCCGGTGTGGTATTTCAAACAAACAAGTTAAATACTCAAGAACATGATCCTTGTGAATTTGATCATTGTAATGTGAAAAATTTTAGGTTTGAAATAAATGGAAGACGTTATCCTGAAGAAACTCAAGATCTAGATTTTAAGAATGAAAAATATTGTGAGGCTTATGATAGTTTGATGGATTATAAAAAAAACTTTTCATAAAACTCATCAATAACATCCTTTGATGTATAATGATCCAATCGATTTTAAAACATTTAGAACAATATATCTTGTAAACATGACTAGACAACCAACAAATATTTCTGCAACTAAACAAAATATTATTTTACATGTGAATTTCAATGAAGATTTACCTAAAAGTACAATTTGTATTTATCGTCAGAAATGATGAATTTTTATTTGATATTGAAAAAGGAACAATTGAAGAATCTATTACTGATTAAATTAGATAATAGATTTACACTTCTTTTAAGAGAATTATTTTCATGTCTTTCTGACAACAATAATAGTACTCCACCTCTTTCTGGAATAAATTTTTGTGTTTTCAATAGAAATATTTCTATTGAAAAATAATTTTAATATTTATTTTGTTTTTCTTCAATTAGATCAAGATAAACAATAAAATCATCACCAAAATTAACAATATCACCATTTTGATCAAGAATATATATATTTATCTTTTGAATTGTTCTTACATTTACTTGTCTGTACATTATTGGATTACATCTTATAAAAAGATTATTTAAATCATAATAAAAAACAAACAAATGTTTCTCTTCGATAACTTTTTCATCAATAGATGAAACAGACTTTTCAATAAATTATGTTGCAATGTACTTCTAATAATTGTTTATTTATATTATTATCTAATTTTTCAGAATCTCCTACATGTTTATATAAAAAATTATTATCAATCCCTAAACTTAATTTTAAATTTTCGTCTATCAAACAAGTATTTTTTGAAGTTAATTTAATAAAATTATTATCATTTGGTAATTTGATATTTGAAGGTAATAAACTATTCAATTGATCAATTGAAGTTACCTTCAATTTCAGTTTTATATATTTTATCAATTTTTTTTGTTTGGCTAAATATAACACCGTTTATATTTTTTTAAAAACATTATGTATAAAAAATTGGTTTGTTTGATCCTGTTATTTTATATTCAATATCAGGAGCTAGTTTCCATGAATCAGGCCATACCCTATTTATAAGGATTAAATATCCCATATAATCAAAACCTAAACAATTTGATAAATATTCATCAAAACTTAGACCGATTGAGGCTGTAATATTTAAAAAATCATCAATTAATTCAAGACTTATTTTAGGAAAATCATAACAATTCATTAAATTTTCAATTTCATTTATTGTGTATATTCCTATTGGAATTTCAATCTTCAGTATTTCACCATTTCTAACTAATCTAATTGTACATTCTTGATCTATATTTATATATTTTTCTTCAGAACTAGGACAATACATTAAAGTATTACCAACTAATGAAAAATCAACTTCTGTATTTTCAAATCCTAAATTTTTTTTTTAATTTTTCATCTAATTTATAATATCAAGGAGATTCAATTTGAATTTTTTTATTATTATAAGATAAAAATACCCGTTCAATTAATTTATTTAAATATGAAATGCTATATATACCTTTTTTTTATATATATTTCTCTATGTTTAATTTCTATTTTACAATCTGATTCAATATTAATCAAATTTAAACTTTTTAAATACATTGATTCGAGACCTATTTTAAATTTATTATTATCATTGAATTCTGGTTGTGGTAAATGAATATAACCATTTTTTTTACTTTTATAAATACCATTTATAAAAGTTTATATATTTTTTTTTTCTAATTTATTCAAAATCAATCAAATGCATTGATTTTCCTTTGTTTAATTTTTTCATTCCTTTATAAATAAGATTAAATTTTGTTTACGAATTTTTATATAATGATATATTTTCATCTGTCATTTCATCATTACCTATCTAAATAACTATTTGGTAAAAATACTCTAATTTTATTATCTAATACAACAGTTATTGTTTTACCATGCTCTGTATCAAAATATTCGAAAAAAGTCACCTCATATTTTTTTCCTTGTTCTAATGTATCTAATTTTACAAAATCATATTGAGTGTTGCCGCATTTATTTAAAGATGCTTTAAAATTTTCCATTTCTATTATTTATTATAATAAAAAATAAAAATTTTTAAACATCGAAACATTAAAACATACATTTAAGCATAACAACATAACTACGTAAATCAATTAATTATGTTCACGTCAACGTTTAGTGTTTTTACGTTGTCGTTGTTGATTTTCACGTTCACGTTCACATTCACGTTGTTCTATTATCTTTTTTGTCACATTGCGGTATTAAAGCATATTCTTAAGTTTCTTAAGTTTCTTGATTTCTTGTTCATATTCTTCACACTGTTTTTTACGTAGTTCGATTTGAGATAATACCAGGTTAAATATATTATATTCATTATAATCACTATCACTATCACTATCATATTTACCATTTTCACGTAGACATTGTTTATTTTCATGTTTACATTCGATGATCAAATTAGTAGAACTATCACTATAACTTTCAACTTTTTCATTTCCCATTTCTATTATTTATTATAATAAAAATAAAAATTTTTAAACATCGAAACATTAAAACATACATTTAAGCATAACAACATAACTACGTTGAATAATTACGTATAACTGTATAAGTATAAGCTGAATAATTACGTATAATAATAATAATAATATATAATATATCAACGTTTGTGTAGCTAGACTGATTATTTTTTTTTAACATCCGGTATTGAATATCTTATCATATATACATATATATATATTATGAGGTTTTTATTTATCGAATTATTTAAATAGTGTTTAAATATCAATTATACATGTCCAAGTGTTGTAGCCTGGTCAGTTAATGCGTTTGTTTTAAATGTGTTCTTAGTAAGATCGTAATTAGTGGGGAATGTGTGGCGCCGCATATTCTCCTGCTAATTTAATCATGCTTTGAAGACGTTTACAGTAAATTGGATAGGTGTAGGCGCCCACCTATCTAGTTCTACTGAAAAACTGTAGTTGACGATCAACAACACTTGGATAATTTCTCCCTCCCACGATAGCTTTACAGATATCTGTAAAAGAGTTCCGGCCTCCTTTTTTCATAACGGGTATCTGTAAAGCTGGGAATGATTTTACCGATTTTTTGCATTTTTTATTTCAATTGAAAATATTTGTTATTATTATTATTATTAAATATTTTAAAGTCTGATAATTCATTTAATAATTGATATTATCAAGTCGGAACAGCACAGATATTATTTATATACTTATCTACACTACATACTAAAAGTTTACCCCTCACTTCATATTTTTGATTTAAGTATAACTCCGGTAATATTTATGTTAGAAAGTTCATTTTTGCTTTAAACATTTTTAATTTTAATTCTCTTTAAGTCCCCCTCGAAGTCTGATAGTCTAAAATTATTTCCACAGATTTTTGGAAAAATCAAAAAAAAAAATTTATACAAAATAATATTCCTGAGAAATACAAGAAAGAAAGATGTGGGGTATTTGGAATACCCCACTAATGTTCTCCTCACTGGTCCCTGGAGTCTACAAATAACGACTTCTCATTGTATTGTGCTACAACGATGGTGGAAGTAGTCTGTGCTGTACAGACGTTTGAAAAAAAAAAAAAAAAATTTTTGCAATATAAAATGAGCGATGAATTATCACAAACTATATATTTTCTTAAATGTAAAAAAAGAACAAGAAATTTAAATCCTATTAAAATGCAAACAGTTAATGGTCGATGGAGAATTTCAACAAAATGTTTGGATTGTAAAACAAATAAAAGTAAATTTACAACATCATCTGAAATTGAACAACCCGTCACCAATAAATCTATAAATCAAAATATTTCAAATAATGCAGACAAATTTTTATTAGCTAAAGAACTTCATAAACCAGTCAGATTAAGATTTCCTAAAAGAAGGATTATCACTAAAGGTATTGATGATTTATGGGCTGCTGATTTAGTTATAATGAGAAATTATTCAAATGAAAATAAAGGTTATTGTTATATAATTACTGTTATAGATACTTTTTCAAAATTTGTATGGGCATTACCACTCAAAAATAAAGATGGTATTAGTGTTTCAAAAACATTTGAAGAAATAATAAAACAAGCTAAATCACAAAAACATCAACCACCAAAAAAACTACATGTTGATAAAGGCTTGGAGTTTGTAAATAAACATTTTAAACAAACTTTGGAAAAATATAATATTCATATGTATCATACTCAAAACGAAGAAAAATCTGCAATTATTGAGCGATTTAATAGAACATTAAACAAAAAAATGAGAAATGAAAAAAAAAATGCAAAAATCTAAAAAATGGTTTAACATTTTACAATCTTTAATAGATGAATATAATTTTGATGATATACATAGATCTATTGGTATGAAACCTTGTGAAGTAAATAAATCTAACGAAGACCTTGTTCTACGCAAATTATTTTATACAAAAAATAAACCTAAATTAAAAATAAAATTTAGCGTGGGTGATAGAGTCAGAATAAAAGCTTATAAAAAAACATTTGGTAATAAATACAGTAATAATTGGACAAGAGAAATTTTTATAGTTAATGAAATTTTAAACACAAATCCTATAACCTATAAAATTATAGATTTAAACAATGAAGCGGTTGAAGGGAGTTTTTATAACGAAGAGATGCAAAAAACAAAATTTTAATTGTTATTTCAAAATTCTATAAAATGTTTTTTTTGTATCTAAAATCGTGGCCGGAATGTCCGGCCATGATTTTATTATCATTATCATTGAGAATTTTATTTATTTACATTTATTTATGATTTTAATAATCATAAATAAAAACATAAACAATTTCGTTTAATTGTAACCGTATGGTATTGTATCATAATCTGGTAATATTATTCTTTTATCATAACCAAACGAGAATTTTCTTGTAACTTTTTTATTAACTATAGTTTTAGTAAGTGTATCACGTGTTATTTGATTATATTCTAGTTCTATATTATTATCTTTATTTTTTTGTTCAATTAATTTTATCATTGATTCACCGTTAAGTTTTAACAAATTTTGATAATTCAAAGTAAAACCCTTTATAACCGTTTTAAATTTATTATTGTTTGTTTTATAATAATAACTTTTAGGACCTGTCGATGCTCAATCTGTTATATATACATTTTCACCTAATTCATCAGTCCATTCTCCCAACATTGTTCCTGTTTTAACTTTATTATAACCATTATCAATATAGAAAATAGAATTTGTATCAAAATAAAATACTGCTCTACCTAATTTATCTAACATTTCATATAATCTTAATCTCGCACTAGAGGTTGTAAATAAAGCTATTAAAATATTTGTATTATGAAAATTTTCAACGTAATAATCTTTATAATTATAACACATTTGTATCATATTGTCGTTTAATAATTTTATATTTATATTTTCTAATCTATCGTCTAATAATATCTTATAGAATTGTTGTGGGTCTGTAACAAACTCAGTTTTTTTCATATTTTTTCTTTGTCCAAATTTTCCCCATAAACTATTTAAACACAGTTTTGCTACAGCTCGTCTACCAGGATTATCACCTAACTTATCTTTATCTAATAAAATACCCATTTTATCGAAAATTGCTTTGATATACTCATCATTAGAACTATAATTATGTTTTGAACTTTCTAATTTTATTTTCATAAAATTATCAACATACTCTTTAAATAAATCTGTTGTTTTTTCTTCAAAATTCCATACTTCATAAATTTTTGTTATAATGTAACCTTTTTCCAAAGCTTTATTAACTTCGTCTGTTGTCCATGTTCCTATAAATTGCCTTTCATTTTGAGAATGATTACATTTTTGATTTTGATCTACAGAACATTTATAACATAATGGAAATAATAATTTTTCATTTTTTTCCATTTTTATTTTTACTGGAAGTACAGGGTGATTAAGATTTTTTGGAGGTAAAATTTTACATTTAATTAATCCAAACCAATTTTTATCATATACTTTTGGTTTCAATATTTTTTCAGGATGTCCAACAGGATAATAATCATAATAATTCACAGTTGGATATAAACTACACACATCAATATAACGCATTTTTGTATTTTTTACTCTTAATTTTGTAGCATTTGTTCTACCTCCAAAGAAAGCGTCTCTTGGATTAATAGGTTCAGCTATATCAGCTTTTTCCATTTTTTTGTATATATTACTATTTATCCAATCACATTCCCATTGTTCAACAAGATTATAAACTGCTTTTTTTATTGATGTACTTCTTTCAATTGTTTTTTCATACAAATCTTCCATTGTTGCATGATTTATATTATTTATAGTTTCTCTATCTTTATAACATTTAGTACAACCGTGCCAAAAACATCCATGATATTGATAAACTGTTTTTGATTTATTATCAAATCCGTCTACTTTAGCTCCTGCTATTTTTTTTTCACCGCCATTTAATGCATGTAAGATATTTTTATTATTAAAATGTTTTAACCACGTTATCGATTGTTTTGAATATTTTTCATTTTTTTCTTTATCAAAAACAGCTATAGTATCTTGTAACAAATATTTTGATTTATAAATAGACATACAAACACCTGCTATAGTCGTATATTGAAAAGGATCTATATTAGCTATTTCCAAAAACTGTTTTCTGAATTCTAAACCACTTCTTCGTAAAATATCTACATCTGATTTACAGTAAGACTCTAATTCTTCTTTAAAATTAAATATATAATTTTCCTTAATTTTACTATCATACCATTTTTCAAATTCTTGTTTATTCTCTGTTTTCATTGTCTTGTATCCGTAATATTCTTTATCAGGTAATACGCCTATATAATCTTTATTTTCCACTGTATTAAAGAAATGTGGGAAGTAACCTTTTTTCAACTCTTTAAGACCAAAAGTTTTGGGAAAACTACTAAGTGGAGCTTGAATAAAATTACTACTATCTTTTATTTTTTTATATTTAAATATTTAATTTCTAATAACATTAGTTTTGTACCACTATAAATTGTAAATGGTTTTAGAGTGTTATCAACCAAGTATTTTAATATAAATTGTGAATCGTATCCTTTTGCGTAATGAGCTATGAATGTATAACCCTTATATTTAGAGGATATTAAATGCTTACAAAATTCTTCGTTTGTATCAAACATAATTTTATTTCCATCAAAATCATGTGCAATTATTTTATTTGCGATATGAGTTCCTATTTCTTGTTGAGCTTCATAATCAAAAAACATATATTTTTCTGTGTAAGTACAATCTTGATATTTTTTACTACCTTTATAACATTTATAACAATCATCACGATCAATACATTTACCTCCTTTTGATATTCTAGGTTGCATATAACATTGGTGTTCATTTATTTTCACTTCTTGTTTACAATTTCTACATTCACTATATCCACATAAATGTTCCTTATTTCTTAATGCTATTCTATTACATTCAATACATTTGTAAACATATTCACATATATAATTATGATTATCTAAACATTCTGGATTAAAACAATATCTATTACATTTTTCACAATATATTCTATTTTTCATACTACTTAAATGTACAAATCTCGTACCAAAATATGTACATAATTTACATACATTGTATTCTTTAACACATTTATGTTTATCTTTATTTTTATATGGTTTATCACACTTTTCACAATAATAAGACGATCCGTAGAATCCTTTAGCTGATGTAATAACATCAAAATGATTACCATTTTTATACAAATAAATTTTAGTTTCTTTATCATCGCCCTTATAAATTAAAGTATTTAAATTTTCAGCACAAATAACATTTATTTGTATATCTAGTGCAAGTTCCACATTCTTAATATCATTCAATGTAAAACCTTCTTCGTTATATTCTGTTAACATATTACATAATTCTAATGCTAAATCTTTTTGAAATTTTCTACCCATCTTCAATTGTTTAATTGTATTGGAATCGAATTCATATCCTAAAATAGTATTTGTTTGAGTAGATAATGCAACAAAAATAGCTCTGGGACAACATAAATTATCATTGTTCTTAATCTGAATAATACTATTTTTCGTTTTTATATTTTCTGATAAATTTATTATTTTAGTTCGATTTGAACCTCTTGGTATTTTTACTAATTGAACTTGAAAAGTAGTTTCTGTAATATCAATTGTTTCAGCTGAAGTTAATATGTTACCAATTGTTTTTTTTAAGTTTGATAAAAAATTGTCAGATTTCATTTCAGTAGATATAGTATTATTTAAATTTGGATTCATTACTATAATATTTATTTGATCACCTTTTTCGTAATTTGAATTTTTTTGGACAAGGTTTAACATCTCCTCTAGAGCTTTATGTGTATAATCAATTTTGTATTTTGTATTACTTAGTTTAAGATCTTTTATTAAAGTTTCTCTAAAACAAATTTTATACTCAACTTCATGTATCTTAAATTTCTTTTGCACTTGTTTATTCAATTGAATTACATCTATCAACTCAAAAACCTCTGGTATTTTTTCTAATGAACTATTAAAATAATTTTCTTCGGTGAAAAATGTTTTTTCTAACTTCTGAAACGGATTATTTTTTAATGAACTATTATCAGTCTTGAAAATATCTCCTTTAAATTTACGAAAAGGTTGTTGCTTTCTTTTATTTATGATACTTGTTATTAAATTTTCTTTATTAAGTTTGTAAATTGATCTTATATCATAATCTCTTGCTAATGACTTAAGCTCAGAGATTTTTAAATCACAAATTGTATGACCTTTCCTAATTTTTGATATAAGATCGGTACTATATCCCTTAAGTTTATTCTCTTTTGCTATTGACTTAAGCTCAGAGACTTTCATATTTTCTAATATTCTTATAGAATTTATGTTTGCCATTGTTTATTATAATTTTTATTTTTTTTAAATAACATATTCAATTTTCTTTTGAAAGATTTTGCAATTGGAATCTTATTTCATTTTGTGATCTATTTGTGATTTAATCAATTTTACTGATCTTTTTATGATTAATTACAGTTTACTGATCTTTTTATGTTTTATTTCATTTTGTGTTCTATTTCTGATTAAGCGAGCGTTTCTGATAAAGTTTACTGTTTGTGATGATTTTCTGATTAAAATCAATCTTGTGATCTTTTACTGATATTTTTAGGAAAAGTGTGCTCAAGTGCCCCCTATACTAATTATATTTTATTCATAATATAAATGTATTTGGCCATAGTATTTACATTTCATTTATAATAAAGATATATCTACTACAACATTTAGTTTGTAGAGTCTACAATAATGACAAAAGTAAAAATAATAGAGCATTATAATATTGTTGGATTTAGATGGCCTTAATTTCAAAGATTTTTTTTAAGCGGTTTTATTCTTAAAAATGAGCTTTTAAGTTTCAACGATTCAGATTAAAAATTTGTTTACTTTTTAGTACAAAATTTCCATAACGCTAATTTAATAAAAATTATGTTGGTAATGGAGAATATTTGAGGTTATATCATGTTATCAAATTTATGTTTGTCTGTCGGAGAACGACCCTCATCTCGAGGTCGAACGGTGTCGGCATCGTTGAATTATTAGTATTTAGTTTTTATTGTTTTATTTATTGTAATTGTTATATGCAAGATTATTTATATTATTATTATCTTATGGACGCCCACATTTATTAGGATACCTATCTCCGATTGAATCTATATTATTACTTATTTATTATATTTTTTAGCACCCGACAAACGCGGGACTCAAATTTAATTACGGCGGGTTTTTTCCTTAGGTTATATAATAATTACTCAGTTAGGAGTATATTTATGGTCACCTTTTCCCTACATGAGTAAGTGGTAAAAGTGGTATCATCGATAGAACTTATTACGTGCTAAAATAATCGCTGTACCTACTTCAAGTATCTCGGCTTCGACGATTACAGCCTTCTGAATGGTTGGTCGTTAGTGTGGTTGGTGACAGCTATTAATATTATTGTGTGAGGAAAGATGTTAAAGATGTTAAAGAGGTTGATCCAGGATCAAACTGGAGAGAAATAGCAGAAAATAGAATAAATTGGAGGGAAATTTGTTTTGTGGGATGGTCTTAAAGGCCGGAACCCCCCCCCCCCCCCAAAAAAAAAAAAAAAAATTTAATTGCATCAATAGGTCGTCAGCAAAATGGTTAACGGGCTGGACTTCCGATTTCTCACACAATGAAATTCAGCCGTGAACACAAACATAATATCTACATAATATTTGAATTCATATAACAGTTGAATTGCACACAAAATTCTGAACGTTATCCAAATAACCTTATCATAATTGTCTTAATATTATACTGCAGATAAGCCTAAAAATGTAGTAATAAGTATGAGCTCAACCGTTTCTTTTCTAGCTATTTGTCAGTACTATAAAGTTATTTCTATCAGAAGAGTCAAGAGATTAAATGATTTATATAAGAATAATATCATTAATATAAATAAAAACAAACATATAACTAAAATACCTATCTAAAATATTCGAATGAGTATTTCTAAGAAGGTATATTACTTTATTAATATATATCTATAATAGGTATATGCTATGTAATATAGTCAATACTATTGTGATATTATTGTAGTGACTATAAGGTTTAAAGTTATAAACCACGTATTATTCGTAAAACGTAGTTACATTTTGTTACAAAATGGTAATAAAATCTTGTGAAAGTTTAATCTAAGCTAAGTGTAATGGATAGCAAAGATACATTATACCGCAATGAAAACATAACCAAATATAATATTGTAGTTGTGAATCGTAAAAGGTTATCGAATATTAATATGCTGTAAATTAAATATTATTTCTAACTCATAATGGTTATGTTAAAGATTAATTAATACATAACTCATTGGAGCTAGAAGGAGATGAAATAGATCTAGTGATATTACATCATAAATTTGTTTTGCTGGTCTCAAGTGCGACCTTTTTCCGTCCACCAGGGGGTAAAGTGCATAGAACCCCAAAGTGACGGGTGGTAAAGTGAAAATTCCAAAGAGCACCTAGTGGTCATACGGAAATCCCAAAAAGTGCTAAGCGTATTATGCTTGCTCAACCAGGCACTGAAATCTATACAATGGTCCTAATTTAACATACATTTTTGAAGGTTACATTTTATATTTTTTCACGATATCTCTAAAGATCCGTTCTGTGTTTCCAATTATGCCCTTCACTCTGATCATAATTTACTCATCGTCACTTAATTATTCAAGCTTCACTATAAACGATTCAATAGCAACCTATACATCACAGAAAATCCCCATAAAAAAACTAAAAAGACAATGGTGTCGTGACTTGATTATCTAAAAAAATGCATTACCACTATTCTTGCATAAAGTGTTGAAGAAAGAAGTTTATTAACCTAATTATAACTTAAGGTTGTTATACTAAAAAAAAATAATATTTCTTTCATTAAATTGTTTTCGTAGAATAGTATGGTTGTTGCATGTATATCTGCAATATCTTTCTATCTATTTATATATATTACATATAAATATCTTGTCAGCTAAATATTATTTCTAATTTTCTAATATTTTTAGAAACATTTAACCAAAATGAAAATAATCAATTTATAAGTACGTATTTTTTGTGTTTTTTTACATTGCATTACATACTTGTGTGAAATCTCGGACGAAAAGTCCGAGGACAAAAATTACATTTGAAAAAAATTCCAAGACACATTTTTATTGTCAGATTAAAAGTCCAAAAATATAAATTATTATTTATAAAAACAAAAATATTTTTAAATAATTATTTATTTATTTCCTTTTTAAATAGGTACTTATTTCTTTTGATAACTATTTCTTATGCCTATAAAATTACAATTGTCAAGTCCAAAAAGTCAAAATGTCTATACATAACATTATATTTTCTTATTATTAATAGAACCATCGATTGATAATAATTAAAAATAAATTTGTTTTTCTTAAGCAATGCCATACAGGAATTAAAAATTCTTCTATATTGTTAATTCATAATTAGTATTTTTTATTTATTTTTTTTTAAAATTATATTCGTCATCAACAATGAGGTTATAAGCCATCGTTACATTTTTTTGAATTTGCATTAATTGCTTATCAGTTGACGCAGTTCTGTTATATTGACAAAATTAAAAAGTCTTTGTTCGTCTCAGGAGTGGGTGCTAGCATCTCGTATAGTGTTTCCGGAAGTTACAGTTCGAAGAACCTTTCAATGAATTGTCAGTATATGCTTGACTGTAATTGTTCGGGACGGGTACGTAAAATAATAATATGTGCGCCCGGTTACCTAATGCTTCGTGCGCTGTATATGGTAAAGGTGTAAAGGTAGGTATGTGTGTGTAGCGACTCAAAGGAAGTGGACGGGGTCGTCGAGCAAAACCAGAGAGTGCTAGTGTGTTGTGGTGAGTGTAGGTGTGTATATTTGTTGGTGTGTGTGTGAGTGTGTGTCGGTCGATGGTGAAATACACAGTGGAGGCTCGCCATGTAATCCAGGCGTAAACATTCTCCCCCCTTGAAAATGGTGATTTTCAGTTATTTTCCAATTCTTTTTCGACTGGAAGGTAGCATAAGTTGATTACTGGTCTTTTGATCTCTGTTCCATTTGCTGTTCGTATGGTGACTACTCGGGTATGACCATCTTTGCCTGTATGTAAACATATTATGCGAGCCATTTTCCACTTGTATGGAGCCATATTATCTTCCTTTACAATCACGACCTCTCCAATTGCCAATGTTTTAGATGCAGTTGTCCATTTCCCCGTCACCTGAATCTGAGGGAGGTACTCTGAGGTCCACCTACTCCAAAATGTCTGCATGAGAGCTTGTACTAGTCTCCACCGTCTTAATCCGCTTATTTGCTGTGAAGTCAAATCTGGTTCTGGAGGCAATGTGATTGGACCCCCTATTAAAAAGTGAGTAGGAGTGAGAGGCTCCAAGTCTTTTGGGCTACTACTCAATGGTGAAAGAGTGCGTCAATTTAGACATGCTTCAATTTGACACAGTAGTGTCTGAAGCTCGCTCAGTGTTAAGTATGTATTCTTGACAATTCTTGTTAATTGGTGCTTTGCACTTTTTACACAGCTTTCCCAAATTCCTCCAAAGTGTGCAGTTGATGTCGAGTTTAAAATGCCAGTTGATGCCTTCATTTGCTGATTGTGACTCAATGTCCTTAGTGTATATTGCCAGTTCTCGTCTTGCTCCAACAAAGTTGGTGCCGTTATCACTCCAAATCTTATTAGGTTTTCCTCTCCTAGAACAAAATCGTCGTAGTATGGCAATAAATGCACTAGATGTCAAGTCCTCCACAGCCTCTATATGTACTGCCTTGGTGGAAAAGCAGACAAATATTGTTATCCAGGCCTTTTTACCTGGCCTCCCACGAAATCCACTACGAATTGTTAATGGGTCAGCGAAATCAACGCCTGTATTGCTGAAAGGACGGGTACAGGTGACTCTTTCTTTAGGCAACGGTGCCATGAGAGGATGTTGGAACTTCGGGTTTGCTCGAACACAGTCAATGCAACGCTTGACTACCGATCTTCCTGTAAGCCTTCCACGTAAAGGCCAATATTGATGTCTTAAGTCACCAACGAGAGCTGATTGGCCACAATGTAGTAGAATCAGATGACGGTTTGTAAAAATCAGACGAGTCACTCTATAGTCAGCTGGTAGAATAATTGGTGTCCTCTGATCCTCTGAGATCGCATCGTTCTCTAACCCGCCTCCCACGACTAATAACCCGTTCTTTAACAAGGGATTTAAAGACTTCAACTTACTGCGGTGGGGCACATTATTATGCTGTAGTAATGCAACTATTTTTTTACCTTCTTATTGCACCACTTGGAGTATAGTTCTTTGAGCTGCTTTGATATTTTGAACAGTGAGGTACTTCACTGTTGGCCTTCTTCCCTTTGAAGTAAAAATTCAATGAACTTTGCGATCCATCCAACTGCACGTATAAGTTTGAGCCAGCTAGAAAAGCTGTTGATCAAGTCTTTGATAGGGTTTTTTGTTATTAGTGCTAAACGCAATGGTCGCTGTTCAGGAAGTTCAGTTTCTAATACCGGTTGTATGGGATTTTGAATCCAGCAATCGTCTGCTTGAGACAGCCAAAAGGGATCATGTCACCAAATCTGTGATGTACCTATTTCTTGCGCTCTTATTCCACGAGATATTATTACAATGTTTATTTATAGTTTTGATAATTAACCATCGTCTACAATTTAAATTTAAATAATACGTAGAAAACAAAAAAATTATGTTAGAAATAAAAATGAACTAAACACACAAATAAGTTCATACAAAATAGTTGATAAATAAAATAATAGTTAATAAATTTAATATAAACGACTATTTAGTACACTAAGCTATATTATTTAAAAATTGTCCTAAATTAATCTCATTATTCAAATAGCTTACACATTC
Organism: Diuraphis noxia; assembly: GCF_037042655.1. Classification (NCBI taxonomy): domain Eukaryota; kingdom Metazoa; phylum Arthropoda; class Insecta; order Hemiptera; family Aphididae; genus Diuraphis; species Diuraphis noxia. The sequence goes on from NW_028301713.1 coordinate 15,951,812, forward strand.
ATTATGTAGTTTGTCTTGCAAACTATTTTTTTTTTTTGAACTTTTAGGCATTAAGGTATTATTTGTATTGTGTGTTCTTTCAATCCGCGTTGTCGCTTCATCTTGTTAGATACATTTAACTACTAACCAAAAATATGGGTTATTTACAAGCTTATTCAAATAGCTATTCCAACCTTCACAAACATTATTTATTCTGTTGCCATTGTTTAAAGTAATTTCATGCACATTCCAAAAGTGTGGAAAAAATATTGGGCTCCCAGACTTCACACTAACATAAGTTTCGTCAAAATAATTTATAAATGGTAATAATTGTACAGGTGTCATTGTATATAAATACAATATAAACCATTCTATCTATTACTTCAATAAAGGGTAAAAATGCTAAAGCGTTAATCATACCAGAACTTATTCTAAAATCTAAGTTTGGGAAATCTTGACTATTGTGGATAATACCAGTATTCCGCGTTTATAAATACCGTACCAGTTTTCCGTTTACCCGTTCGGACAGTTAAGAATAGAACGTATATGGGACTGTATCACCAGGCTACGGTTATCATATCTCTGTTTTAGTAACTGTATAACTACTTCGAAGTTCCCGTCACAGTACAGTATGTACTGGAGTGGAACGTACTAGAACAAGAGCAGGACCATCTAAGCAGGAACGCAGATAATAAAATTGTTGTGCGGCAGAGTATACTTTATCATTCAGCACTACTATTGCTTGTTTCCAGTTGTTAGTGAAGGTTCCTGGCAATTTATTTAGCATTGAGTGGTACATTTTGAATAGAAACGAACGAATTATCGTCGGGTCCGCAACTTTTGTTTTACGTGTAATTCAAACTATTGTTTGATTCAGATAAGTAAAATATATCAATTAGCGAAATACAGTCGTAATTAATATTCATATTTGGTTCGTATATTATTGGATTATTTTGTTCATATATATTTTTGATTGCAATGAATTCGTCATTGAGTTGTTAATTACTGCTATTTAATTTGAATTTTTCTCCTAGTGACCTAGTTTATTAGCTACGTCGAATGGTACCGTAACTATATCGCCATCATTAATTAGTATTTTAATTTGCTGTGAGAGCGTACCATTGAATTTTATAATTTTGCTCCATAACTCAATGGAGCTAGACTGAGATGAAATAGATCTAGGGATATTACATCATGAATTTGTTTTGCTAGTCTCATGTATATTTCTAGCTTTGGTTCTGATTTTTTTGAATGTTATTATTATTTTTTTAATTTTCTAAATGCCTTCATATTTTTTTTTCGCTATATTGCCGCATTCTGCGTTCAACCATGGAACGGTTGTTATTTTTCTTTTGTATTGTGTTTGACCTATTGCTGAGTGAGCGGAGAGAATTATAGCATTGGTAAATTTTGCCATAACGTCATTAATATTAGAAAGAAATTATTGTTATTATTACTTAATTTTAAAATGAAAGTCCAGCAATGAAATTGTTGAATACAGTTTTCTATAGTAACCAATTTATTATTATTATTATATATATTTTTCTAGACGATTTAAGTACGTATATTTTGTTTTGATTATTAATATTTTTTTTTGTTTGAGATTTAAATATTGTATTTTTATTTATTATTTCATAAATTAGCTCCAATGTCATTTTAATTTATAGATAAATAAATACTAAATACCATAGGTTAGGTTAGGTTTTAACTGTGTATTATTGCATATAAATCGGGGGAGCTAATGAACGTGCATCATCGCAGATGTTAGTTCTTCGATTAATTGTCGTTTGTGAGCAAGTGTTTTTTGATCAATCGGCTCGTATTAAAATCTAAGTTCTTTATGATTAGAGTTCCTACAATATTATATTATAAGTCAATTATTTTTCATATCGCCAGCATCGTAAGTTAAGTTTTCCATAACGTTTAAAGCGTTGAAAAGCGACCTTTTTCCGTCAACGGGGGGGGGGGGGGTGAAGTGCATAGAACCCCAAAGTGACGGGTGGTAAAGTGGAAATTCCAAAGAGCACCTAGTGGTCATATGGAAATCCTAAAAAGTGTTAAGCGTAGTATGCTTGCTCAACCATGCACTGAAATCTATACAATGGTCCTATTTTATCATACATTTTTTAAGGTTACATTAATTTATATTTTTTTACGGCATCTCTAAAGATCCGTTCTGTGTTTCCAATAATGCCCTTCAATCTGATCTTAATTTACTCATCGTCATTGAATTAGTCAAGCTTTACTATAAACGATTCAATAGCAACCTAATCCATAATCTAAATCCACTTGTCGTCCATCCATCACAGAAAATCCCCATAAAAAACTAAAAAGACAACGGTGTCGTGACCTGATTATCTAAAAAATGCATTACTACTATTCTTGCATAAAGTGTTGAAGAAATAAGTTTATTAACCTAATTATAACTTAAGGTTGTTATACCAAAATAAAATCATATTTCTTTCATTAAATTGTGTTCGTAAAATATTCTGGCAGTGGCGTACCTGTGAAACATTTTTGGGAGGGGCATAAATTAATTGCACAATTTTTCATGGTTATAAATTATAATATAATCTGAAACAAAATATGAATCATATACAAAATAAGTAATGATAACGTCCTCATGTTGATCACTTGATATCAATGATAAGTGATAACCACATTATGAAATAATGAATATATATTCTGACTATATATTACTCCTAATCCCAATTTAGTCGAATATTGAAATTTTATACATAGATAATATACTATCATTATTTTATAATACATTGATAAGTGATATCAAAAACTTTTTATTATTTACATTATTTAAGCTGGACAATGAAATTGCATTATGACATCAAACAACTTCTCGGGGGGGGGGGGGGGGGCAAATGCCCCTGTCCTCCCCACCACAGATACGCCACTGTATTATAGTTGTTGAATTATCTTTCCATCTACTTGCGCGATCGATGAACATGTTCACGATTTTGCGCGACAAAAAAATAGTAGGTACCTATGTGTGGTTCGTGCGGTTGGAAGGAAACTTATATCGGTTGTGGGTTACATGCGCTTCAACTATACCTTTAAAATGTGAAACATATTAAAATAAATGTCAACATTATTTTTAAAAATACTCGAAAATATGAACGTAGAAGTATAATAATTGTCATACTATATAATATTATGAATGTTCACATATCGTACGTAATTAATATTTTTTACTGTTTCACTATCAGTATAGGTAGATAAAACCTGCAATGACAAATATCACTAACATTTAAAATTTAATATAATTTATTTATCAATGATTAATTGTATGTTATGTATATTTTCTACAGCATTTGCTCGTGAGTATATTTTATGTTTATTGTCTTTTTGTATTTTCTCTTCTTTTGGAATGATATACACTGTTGGTAGTTTTTTCAGACTTGTTTTATCTTTATCACTGCATTTTACATGATCAAAATTACTAATAATATGCAAAAACCTTTGCATAAGTGTAATTAAAATCGACAATGACTAAAATATCTCATACTTTAATTTTTTTATAAAGTCATTAATAACTACAGAAATTTGAATGGTTATTTTAATTACCTACATGGCCAATTTGTAAATCTGATTTTGAGAAAAATGTATCTAAGTCAAATGGCTGATTTTTTTAAATATAAGTATTCTTGTTAAGTAAATTATGATCTAGTTTACGTTATATATGATACATTATAATTAAAAAAATATATAAATTGTAACTATTTAAAAATGTTCTTTTTTTTAAATATTGATTAGAACAAAAGTTATTTCATTTGTCAGATCCCCGTGGGGCATCGTGTAGACACAATATTAGAATAGGTATCTTAAAAACGTCAACCGTTGAATGATTGATTTCTGAATTATCCAACCTAATTCTCACTGTTTACTTCAACACATAAATAAAATTGTATACTAAGCATAATATTCTTTTTACTCCGAGCTAAACTTAAATATGAAACAAAAAAATGTTATCGAGATTTCATAAACCATACTGAAACGGCTCTTAAGACTAAACCTACTGATTTTTGGAAATTTGTTAAGAGCAATCGTGCTAATAGTTCTATTCCTAAGGAAATATCCTACAACGAACTCAATTCTATTAATGCACTTAAGGTCGCCAATATCTTTTGTGCCTACTTTTCTGCAGTTTATTCATCAAAGCCCGTAGACTTTTATGCCAATAAAATAGATATTTCTACCTTTGATATCTGCCTAATAATGCCACTTTTAGCGTAGAAGATGTGTTCCATAGCCTATCTGCATTGGAAAACGTATGGTCCACTGGTCCGGATGGCCTCTCAGGTCATTTTTTATTTGAATTAAGAACAATTATTACTTATCCTCTATGGCTTCTATTTAGGAGGTCGCTTGATGAAGGGATCTTTCCTTCAATGTTCAAATTCAGTTATGTAAGTCCTATTCTTAAATATGGAAGCTCTTCAAATGTTTCCAACTATCGAGCTATTTCCATCCAATCTCATATTTCAAAAATGTTTGAACATCTAGTCTTAAATGCCATTCAACCAACTGTAAACTCTATACTAGCTGAAGAACAGCATGGATTTCGCCCAAAACGGTTTACCATCACATGCAATCTTGTATTCAATAATTATGTCTTTCGACTCGGTCAATCACAATGTACTTATACATATACTCATATAATCGGGGTTTGGCGAACATCTCTTATCTTGGTTTAGATCCTTTCTTAGTAAGATGTATCAATGGGTTTAAGTCTTTGATGTTAAGTCTTCTTTGTTCCTAGCTCCTTCGGGTGTCCACCAAGGGATTTATCTATCGCCAATATTGTTTTCATTATTTATAAACAACCTCAATCATGTGCTACAAAATTGTCAATTTCTTTGTTTTGCTGATGACATCAAAATATATCTCCACATAACCACGCCAGATGACTGCAAAAAACTTTAATCCGATCTGGATCGGTTTTCAAATAGTTCAACTCTTTAGGTCTATCACTCAATCTCAATAAATGCAAAACTATGACCTTCACTAGATCCCGTTCTCTCCATACTTCATCAACAATGCAATTGTTACTCGTGTTATGGATTGTGTCATGGATCTTGGCTTTAAACTTAGCAGTAATATCGATTCAACTGCTCACATTGAGTACATATGTTGTAAAACTTTGAAAACTCTCGGTCTTGTCATGCGAATAATAATTAAGGACCTTCAGCTTGAATCGTCATTAAAAACGCTTTTCTGTGCGCTTGTGCGTCCCATTTTAGAATACGGGCCTGTAGTATGGGACCCTCATACTGCTGATAATGCAATACAAATTGAGCATGTTCAGTGCCGGTTCTTACGCTATGCTAGTTTCATACTTAAAATACCTTGTGCGCCACATAACTATACACCAATTGGCATTCATCTAGGTATGGCCTCCTTGGCCGAACGTCGCCGTATCGTAGGTATTAAATTCCTTGCAGGTCTTTTAAATAATAGTATAGATTCTCCAGTCCTTCTCCAAAATATCCTTTAAAATTTCATCTCATCCATCCCGCTCAAAGGCTCTCTTCTATAGTCCCGCACGCCATCACCAACTATATGGCTAATGAACCTTTAAGACACCTAACGACGCTTGCCAATGCAGACCCCACCTATCAACGATATAGACACCCATCGACGATTTGCTTGATTATTAATGCATATATATATATATATATATATATATATATATATATATATATATATATATAATATATATATATGTATAAGATTAATGTATTTTATAATATTGTATAGTTCTAAAGGTTTAATTTTAATATTTGCTCAATTATTTTTAATGTATATATATAAGATTATGTATTCTCTTGTAACGTGGTCGGGGGAACGACCAGTTAAATATAAGATATCCAATGAGAGTCGTAGGACTCTATAGATATAATTACCGTAGCCAGGGGTAGATTATAATTATATAATAATATAATAAATAAATAATATAATTATAACAGGCTTCGGCGCCTCCACCAATATGTAACGTGGTCGGGGGAACGACCAGTTAAATATAAGATATCCAGTGAGAGTCGTAGGACTCTATAGATATAATTACCGTAGCCAGGGGTATATATATATATATATATATATATATAACAGGATCTTAAATATATTTAAATAACTAGGATTCCGTTTCAGTTATCATTAAGTTTTATTATAGATTAAATACTTACAAATAATTATACTCACAAGCTATATAAATTATATTCTATCCAACTATCTGACTGTATCGTAGTTATACGGAGTTCGATGTTTGTTGGGTGTTGAGGTCTAAGGTACACAGTGAACTACCTTACTTCATACATGGTGTGTATTTACCATAGGTCTTACAGTTATGAGTGTGTGTTAATATTATTGTATTGGTCAGCAGTTTGTTTATCGTACATAATGTTAAGTGTGTAGAAGTGTAGTACACATATATATATATATATTTAGGTATCATGTAACATATTATAATTGTTACATTACTCCCTCCCTTAAAAAAAATGTAAAAAAAAATGACCGAACATGGTGAAGTTTTTCGTGATTTTCCATGTTTTTTTTTTTTACATTTTTATACATATAAACCTAATCTACATATGTATACATTATCAAATTTAATTGGTTTTATAATTTCTAATCTCTATAACTTTAATTAACTTTCTTATATTGTCAATTATGACCATTAACAATTTATTTAAATTGGATGCTTTTCAAAACTTTCTAGAACCATATTTCTTTTTAACCATGTGTAGACTATTTGTGTATTATAAGTATTTGCTTGCGAGTATTTCTACCCCGCCAGAGGCAAATTATACTTTTTATTTATACAAATAGTGTTGGTTTTACGTATTATAAATATGATTATGTTTTATTGTTATTATTATTTTTATAATTTAATAATATTCCTATTTAATAGCAATAATCAACAATATAAGTATTTCTGATGATATAAAAATATAGTACTCAAAAATGAACATTAAAAAAAAAAAAAAAAAAAAATTATAATTTAATACAATAACCTTAATCCATAAATAATTTAAATATTGTTGGTTCTTGTAGGTTGATTAACCCAGCTAAATTGGTGTTTTACATCTGCTATATCTGAAACTCGACTTTTATGTTAACATTATAAAGAGAAAAAAAAATTAATATATATATATATATAAATGTATAAGTATTACATAATTTAGTTAATTATAAACCGGTACCAAGTTGCACTGATTTTTACTATAATTTTTCGTCTATCAATTATCACGTAATATATTTAAGTTTCGACAATTTCTTCAACTGTTATATTGTTATCTTTTTGTATTTTATTCTTATCCACGTGATATACTACATTGACTTTATCCTTGGTTTTGCTATTAGTTTTTTTACCCCTATTTTTTACATATCTAATTATTTTATATGTTATTACCACTATTGTTATTATTATTAATGCTGTATTTCCGGTAGAGTGAATATTTGTTGTTTTTTCTTTAGCATTATCTCTTAAAAGATTTTCTATTTCTCTATTTAAAACTGAAAGTGATTTAGCATGAAGTTTTAAGTCATTGAATTTTCTGGGTATTTCAATCGTATCTACGTTATCGTGTGGTACATTTTGTTTCATGGATTATCTTATTTAAGTTTTTGGTAAAGTTAGGTAGATGGAAAGGAGGTAAGTAGTCTTTTGAAAAATGACTTTGGTTTTTATATTTTGAAATTATGAGAGTGTTTTTTGTAAATGCTTTGCAATTAGTTTTTAGGGATAATAGGCCTGTTTGATTAATAATCGTGTTTTCCGTTTCTTCTCCACAACTAATAACTATTTCCATCGGTTCGGGAGTGGCATATAACCATTGGTTATTATTTTTTAAGTGGTACCAAATATCGTGGACCATGTTGATCGTCTTAACCTCACAGTTGGATGGTATAATATTACCCTTTTTAAACATTTGGAATTCACAATTCGGCTTAATTGCGTTAGATAACGGGATGCTTACACTGCAAATCGTATTCATTCTAATATATTTACACTTGTCCACCTGATCTTGAGAAAAAAATGTATAGTATTGTTTATTATTTTCTACGACTAAATATTCTTCAGGGGATTGTATAAAAATAAATCTATTCTTATTGATGTTTACCGGTAAGCTAATGATACGATATAAATTAAAAATTTGATCTTTCTGTATTAAAAGTGTTTTTAATTGTTTTTCTTCCAAAATTCTAATTTTATTTTGGTATTCTTCACCCTCTTCCTCAGTCAAAACTCCAAATAGGGCTCGTTGTAATTTTCCAATCCCCCCGAAAAATGAGCTTCGTTTTGTTCTATAGTCCTTAGGGTTTACATTATATTTTTTATCGATATTTAAATATTGTTGTAGAACATCTCTTTCCTCATTAATTTTGTCTAATAGTACTGCGTTAGTTTTTTTAAAATTTATACATATAACATTAATGTCTGTTGATTTATTTTCAAATTTTTGGCAAATTAGTTTAAATCTATTAAAATATATATTTATGAACTCATAACTACTTTCGTAATTCGAAATATTATAAAACGTCAAAAAATTCCAATAAGAAATAGCTATGTGTAGTGGGGATATATTATCGAAATAAATACCTGGGTTGGTAGTGAATTGTTTATTCTCAAAAAAATTTTGATCTCCCTTAGTTAACTCAAATACCATAAATGTAATTATTATTAATTTCATGTTAATTGCTTTAACTTTTTCTGGTCGGTAAATCATGCTTAACCGTAACAAAGAATAGATAGGTAAGTAACTAAATAAAACCCTGAATAAATAGAGAAATATACTAGTATTTATGATAAGCTATCACCCAGTATCGAATTACGAGTATGATTATTTTATGTTGCTTGTATGGGTGTGTAGTTTGAAGACTTTGTTGTATGACCGTTTCTATACTATTCATTATTAAGACTGATTCTTGTCTATACTATTAAAATGCTTCAGTAATCGGTAGTATGTTTTTTTTGTTTATTTTTTTGTAAATATTGAGCCTACGTTTGTTAATTATTATTATTATTCTCATTAATTTACATATAACAGTTCATATTACTATATTAGTCATATTATTAAATATTAATTTGATATTTTATAGTCCTAAATCGTGACCTCTTTAGCATTATGATGTATTGTGAATTCTTGGATATTACATTTCAGTTGGCAAACAAAAAAAAAAAAAAAATATTAATATATCAAGTGCGATCTCATTACATTCTAAACAATTCTGTGGTTATATATTATATATCTAATATTAATTACTATATACCCAAAATATATATTTATACTAATATGCAATATATCACACTTAAAATATATATAATGCGTTTAACTGTTTTTCTTACCTATGTTATTTCTTTATTTTCTCGACTTTTAAATTTTTTTAATTGACTAACGTGTTTATAGTCATGAACTAACTGTCCATTCTTGGTTATTTCCACTATATATGTAACCTCTGATATTTGTCGTATAATTTTGAATGGCCCCCCGTATCTATATGCAAATTTCGATCCTTTATTTTCTATCTTAACTAAGACTTTTTCCCCTATTACAAATTTTATTTGTTTTTTATGTGAATCATAATGTTTTTTATTTTTTAGAAACTTTTCCTCCAGTAATTTTGGTAACTCGTCTCTTATGTTATTTAATTTTTCTAATTCGTTTAAAATGTCTGGTGCTGTATCTGTGCTAATAAGATTATAATCGAAAATTGATTTTGGGTGATAACCGTGCAATAGATAAAATGGAGACTGATTTGTTGTTTCATTGACCGATGTGTTGTATCCGAAGAGTACATATTTTAAATATTGATTCCAGTGATTTGTTTTTTCCTGTACAAAATGACTTATCATATCGATTAAAGTACCATTAAATTTTTCGGTTTGTCCCTGACTCTGGGGGCGGTAAGCTATGGAATTAGATTTTTGTATATTTAGTGCTTTTAACAGGTCTTTTACCAATTTATTTGTAAAGTGAAGCCCTCTATCTGAATGCACTTCCCCTATCGCCCCGAATTGTAGTATTACATCTATGAGAAAAGCTACCATTGATTTTGAGTCGGCATGTTTATATGCCTTCGCTATGGCATATTTCGTAGTTGCGCAGGTGCCTACTAGAATGTAATAATATCCATTACTCGGCGGATTGATTGGCCCTATATAGTCAATAATGAACCTCTCGAAGGGCCTTCCTGTCATTTTTGGTGATGTTAACATATGACCGTATGTAGCTCTTTTATCAGCCTTTCGTTTTTGGCAACTTAAACATGAAGTTACAAATATGCGGATATCTTTATACATGGTTGGCCAGAAATAACGTTCTATGATTTTTTTGTATGTTTTGTCTACTCCAAAATGGGACGCGAGTGGATGTTCGTGAAAGTTACATAAAATTTCGTTTTTACGACAATTGGGTAACGCTATTAACTGTACTGTGTTCCCTTTGGACGTATGATTGTACATAAGAATATTTTCTTGATTTAAAAAGTAATTTTTCGATTTTCTTATCCATACTTGGTCCGATATATCCGGGTTGTCTAATGCTTGTATTATTTTATTAAGTATTGGGTCATTACGTTGTTCTATCAGTAAATTAATAACTGTAACGTGGCAAATGGTTAGGTCATTATCCTTTTGCAGTTCTTTTTCATACGTGGGTGGATCGAATACCGGGTTTCTTGACATCGCGTCACACACTTGATTTAAAAGTCCTTTTCGATATTTTATTATGAAGTCAAAATCAATTATTTTACTTTTTAGTCGTTGAATTCGCACTGATAGAGTTTTAATGCTGTCTAGATATCTAAGCGGGGCGTGGTCTGTCCAAATTTCTACTTCGACACCATATATATATGTGCGGAATGTTTCTAACGTAAATACTATTGCTAGCAATTCTAGTTCTATTGCACTATATTTTTCTTCTGTTGTGGTTAACCGCCGGGATACGAAATAAACAGGGTGTAGTTGCTTATCTTCTTCTGTTTTTTGCAATAAAGTTCCTGCTATACCGATTTTGCTTGCATCTGTCCATATTATTATAGGTAACCCCGGGTTAAAGTCTTTTAGAAGGGGTGGACTGGTTAGTTTGTTTTTTAGATTTTCAAATGCATTTTGATGTAATATGGACCAATTTATGGGTGATTTTAGTAATTCATTAATTTGTCTCGGTAGTTCATGTTGTTCTGTCAACGCTAATCTATATGGTGGTAAGTTAACAGGTTCTGTTATTATTGTTGGTATAGGTACGTCTCCTACGTCTATTGTCCCTAAGTCCATGGAATGTTTGGCAAAGCAGTCTGAATATTTATTTAAAATTATTTTTAATTGTGTCTGTTGTGTTTGGGTTAGCTCTGGGTTTATATCAAATTTTAATTCGTCCGTGTTTTGTTTATCTATATATTGTGTACTGTTATATTTTAATATTTCATTATCGTTGTTCAGGTTACATTGTTTTAAGTTGTTTATATGATGAAATCTTGTTTTTTTGTGTCTATCTAGTAATTTTTCTTCTTTTTCATTCATTGGTATATAACGATATTCTCTAATATAGCTTCCGCACACCTCGCAAAACATTACCTCTCCCCCCTCGGTCCAGTAAGGATGGTTCGTATATTCATGAGATTTTAATGCTGATTCATATGTTGACAGATGTTCACAATCCTGGCAAAACTGAGTGTACCACATAATAGGTGTTTTGTTTACATCGTTATTTTTTATTTCTATGGGATTGTTTATGTTAATATTGTCTAATGAGTATTTTTTTTCATTAAGATTAGATAAATTTAATCGATTGTAGCATTCGTCTAAGTACCGATTTGTATGTTTTGTAATAATATTTACATCGGGTATAACTGTATACATGCATGTGTTATGTAAAGTGAGTGGTGATGACTCTTGATTTATTAATGCTGGAGTCCAATGATTATTTTCGTGAATTACTCCTATCGTCGGTCGGTTTTTTTTCCAGTATATTATAGCGGTGTTTAATACGTTATTATCTGTGTTTAGAGATTATTGTTAAATTTTTATTAAATTGGTCTGCTAAATATGCCAAGTCGTCTTCTGTCATATAATATCCCGATTTCGTATTTGGTATATTAATTTTTCTTAGTATTTCTATTGTGGATACCTCTAGCCCTTCTTCCCTCAAACATACACGTATTGCATGTGCACCACAATCACCGTCGGAAGGTACTTCTTCGATTTTGTTCAAGTGTGACGCATCAAATAAAATACTCTCCATCAGTGTGTGGTCAATGATGTCGGTAAAAACAAGTTCCATTCCATTAATATTAATTTTTTTGGTAGACTCATTGTTATTTAATATTGACTTATTTGTGTTGGTGGTTTTTAAATATAATTTAATATTGGCTTTTTGAATGGCTGTCATGAATAGATATTGTTATGCATGTATTGCGAAATATGAACCTCAGCATACCGGAAATAATGGGCCATTCTTTTCCGTCTTGTCCCGCGCATATTTTTGGTAATGCTATTCTTTTAATTTGTTGTTCTAAGCAAAATGTCCTCAGGTTTTGTAATGTCGCAAATATGTTATCGTACGTTGGTTTTTCGTAATAGTATTTTTTTGTAATGAAGTATAATAGTCATCGTTTTTCTGTTTTAATGAATGCGATTTCCCTTACACCTTTTTTTTGTAAAATTAAATTGTCGATGTTATTAAATTTTTTACGAAACTGTAAAGCGATACCGCGATTCATTGTTAGGCATTCGCTGACGCAATGAGCGATGGCGTCACTTTACTGATCACTGAACAAATCGCCATTTATTTCCTGATATTTATGGTTAAAGTTTTGTTCATTATTGTTAAGCAATACAAATTGTTGATACTCGTTTCGTATTTCGTGGGAAACGTATTGTGGTTTGGTTTCCTGTATATCCTTTTTTACTTCCTGAGTTTTTATTGGTAATTTAACTTCTTGATTTTCATATCTGAGTAGTATTATATTGTCTTTTAAATTCATGACTATTTGTGTTTTTACCATAAAATCTAAACCTAATAAGATTGGGGCGCATAAATTATCTACTACCACTGCCTGATGGTGTACTATGACTGATGCAATTTGTATTTTAATTATCGTAGAGCCTAAAATGTTTAATTTTGAATTATTGGCTGCTTCCAAGTATATATCGTTAATTGGTTTAATATTGTCATTAATGTATTTTTTTTATCTATAACTGTCACGCTAGCTCCTGTATCTAACAGTAGCAATGTCGGTTTATCGTTAATTTTTCCTAATATTTCAATTTTATATTTTATTTGTTCATTTATTTTATAGCAACTATATAATACTTGGTTTATTTTATTGGTTATAATACTATTGTTATTCCTGGTATTTTGAGGTATATCCTTTACAGACCCAGGTGCCTGCAGGAGTTTTAGTTTTTTTTGGCCATGACAGTTTCTTTTAATATGTCCAACTTTTCCACATCCATAACACGTCGGTATCTGCCTTGGAGTATTCCCGTGTTGATAGTTTTGATACCGATTTTGTTGTTGTGTAAATGTATTTGGTATACTTTGGCTAGTTTGATTGTATGTGAATCTAGGGTTTTGATGGTTCGGATTAAAATACGGTGGGAAATATTGACTTGGAAATTGTTGATTATAAAATTCGCCATTGTAATTAGTTCTATTTGTATAATTTGGTGTATAATTTTGTACTGATATTTCCCTTTTATCTATGGTTAATTGTTGAATGTGTTTTTTTAAAATGTTTATCTCTTCATTTAATCTATATATACTTGAATTTTGTTTTACATCAGTTTTTCTAACCATTTTTGCTAATTCGTATCTTTTTAAATTTTCTGATATATTTTAGTTGTGTTAGTGTTATCTAATATTTCTATTTTATTGTATATTTCATCTGGTAAGCACGCCAATATTTTCTCGCAAATTTTTTCCTCTATCATATTTGGATTAATTTTATAGCAAAGTTCCATCATATTTATTATAAATTCATTTAAAGTTTCATTCTCCATTAACTTTCTTTGGTTTAATTGTATTCTAAGTAGTTTATCATTCCCAATATTAGTAAATTTTTCTTTGATTTGTTTTTTTGTCTGGTCCCAGTTTATATTTGGTGTTTTGATTTTTATTAATTTAAAAAATTTTGATGCTGAATCTTTCAAATATAATGGTAATAACGTAATTTTTTCTGTTTCACCCCAGTTATTTATTATTGCGGCTAAATCAAAATTTTCTATAAAAGAATCAACGTCTTCTCCCATTTTCCCTGAAAAAATTTGTGGTTGATGGATAATTGGTTTAAATTCCATTTTTGATTCCGGTTCGGTTTTATTGTTATAATTATTATTTAATTTAGTCGGTTCTATGGAATTTGTTTGATTTATATTGAAGTTTTTACTATCTATTGTTTTGTCTAGAATAGATGTTGTATCATCGAGAATTAAATTATCTTGATCGTCTTTGTTCTCTAGATTTCCTAAGTTTTCAACTAGTTTATTGGTTAGTATCTGTAACGATTCGTTATTAACTTTAATATTTTCCCGTATGATATTACGTGCTAAATCTCTTAATTGTTCCTGAGTGTGGACGTCTGTTACTATGCCAAATTGTTCATGTAAAATCGTTTGCAGTCTATCTTTCTTTATGTAAGGTAGTTGTCCTAATTTACCGTTAAAAAATATGTCAAATTCGTCTTGTGATAAGGTAGATTCGAAAATATTTAATTTTTTGTTGTTTAAATTTTTTGTTACCCCTAAAATGTTCTACTCGAATTGCGTTACTAGCATTAAATAAAATCTGTACTTGTTCTAATGTCAAATTATTGAGGAATTCTATTAATTCTTCCCTATCAGCTTTCAATAAATTAAAGCTCTGAGAAACCAATTTAATATTTTCTGTATTTAAATTTATAGTTAGATTATTATCGTTATTTTTTAAATACCACATTCCCTTATTTATCTACCATTACTAATTATAAACATGCTATATCTAAATAGATTATCTAGTTCTTAATTTTGTATTTATTTATTTATTTATATTTTACACCGTTTGCTATATATTCTCCCTTATATCTAAATTTTTATCTTAAAGCTTAACATTTATGTTGAGTATAATTAATTAAAAGTCCGTTATTTAAAATTTTATTCTACTTATAACTAAAATTTTCCTTTCAAATCCGTTTATCTTTCTTAAAACTTAAAATTTCTCTTAAAACTTATAATCCGTATTCATCACCACAAAATCTGTTATTCAAACTTAATCTCACTTATTAAAAAAAAAAATTTTCTTTCACTTTTTATTTTATCTCTCTTAAAACTTAAATTTTCTCTTAAAACCTATATTCCGTATTAATCATTAAAAAATCCGTTATTCAAACTTTATCTCACTTATTAAAAAAAAAAAAATTCTTTCACTTTTTATTTTATCTCTCTTAAAACTTAAATTTTCTCTTAAAACCTATAGTCTATATTAATCACTAAAAAATCCGTAATTCAAACTTTATTTCACTTGTTAAAAAAAAAAAATTTATTTTTCACTTTGTTTATCTCTCTTAAAACTTAATTTTTCTCTTAAAACTTATAATCCGTATTAATCACTAAAAAATCCGTTATTCAAACTTTATCTCACTTATTAAAAAAAAATTTTTCTTTCACTCTTTTTTTTTTATCTCTCTTAAAACTAAAATTTTCTCTTAAAACGTATATTCAGTATTCATTCCATGAAAATTCTCTTTTCAAAGCTGTATCTCACTTATTATTATATTTTTACTCGTAAAAAAGAAATTACTTAAAATTATAAATTAATTAAAATTGAAACAGACTCCCTGTATTTAAATACAACTGTAATTATAACAGGCTTCGGCGCCTCCACCAATATGTAACGTGGTCGGGGGAACGACCAGTTAAATATAAGATATCCAGTGAGAGTCGTAGGACTCTATAGATATAATTACCGTAGCCAGGGGTATATATATATATATATATATAACAGGATCTTAAATATATTTAAATAACTAGGATTCCGTTTCAGTTATCATTAAGTTTTATTATAGATTAAACACTTACAAATAATAATACTCACAAGCTATATAAATTATATTCTATCCAACTATCTGACTGTATCGTAGTTATACGGAGTTCGATGTTTGTTGAGTGTTGAGGTCTAAGGTACACAGTGAACTACCTTACTTCATACATGGTGTGTATTGACCATAGGTCTTACAGTTATGAGTGTGTGTTAATATTATTGTATTGATCAGCAGTTTATCGTACATAATATTAAGTGTGTAGACGTGTAGTACATATATATATATAGTACATATTATAATTTTGTTACACTCTACTATTACTGTTATCACTTATATGTAAAATATGTAATATTAATGTCAAAAAGGGCTAAGCCCGTTTAACTAATAATAAAATAAAATAAAATAATATGTTGCTTGAAATGTTTATCTTTGGAACTTTACATAATAATGACTTTCTTCATTTAACTCTCTGTATGACTTTGTATTGCAAACTTTAAATTTAAAAATCAAATATTTAGAAAATGAAAATTGTTTTATCATTAGTAGGTATATCTTATAATTTTTTTTTCATCCAAGAATTGTATCAACAACTGTTTCTCTTATATGAGTTCCAAAGATTGAAAAACTATCCGCATTGATTTTGAATTTATAGCAAGTGTTACTCTTGGAATCTGATGAGACCATTACAACCCTAATCTTAAATATTAGAATGATTACATTTTAATTTTGAAATTGTGTAAGATTAATATACCAAATAATATTCAGGATTAATAACCAGTGACACTTTTGTTAGAATATAAATCAAACGTCTTCAAACTTTTAATTTTAACACGGTACACTGTGGTATTCACAATATATTTTTATGGCAAATGTCTATGCTATGAACAGCGTTAAATCTTTTTATTATTAATTTTATTTTTTTATCAAATATAATTAATTAAAAAAATAAAATACATTCAACACTTAGAAAATGCTTAAGGCACACCAGTGTGCAGTGGTACATTGGTTGACAACCAGGGTTAGGCAAGATACACAAAAAGCAGTATAGAGATACTAGATACAAGATACTTTGCTTTGGAGTATCGCGATACTAGATAATCGATACTTGGCTTTGGAATATCGCAATACTAAATAATCGATACATTTTAGTAAAATTAGTCACTGGTTTAAAAAAAAAATATATATGTTTAATGTTTATTGTTTTGGGGATGACCACCTTCGTTAAATATGGCAAATAAAATAATAAAAATTGACACTTATTCATTAATAATAAAACAAATCAATTACGATATAACGTAATATCGTTTTCGTCAACGATGCAATAATAATAATAATAATTATAAAAATAATAATAATTATTAAATAATAAATAATAATATAATAAATAATAATAATATATAATAATATAATAATAATAATAATAATAATATAATAATAATATATAATAATAATATATTATTAAATAATAATAATTATATCAATAATAATTCTACATTAAAAATAATATAAATACATAATAAAAATAATCTTAGTAGTAACCATGATTAAAGATATACTGGTTGCCGAACGAGTAATAATAATTCAATATTCATTGACATTCATAAGTTCTTATCAAAGTACTCTGACTACTAGCGCATCCGGTGTTGAACATTTAAAACTATACCCTACAGTATCCAATTGAATACAATTTATACTAGTGCTGAGCACTATATCCGGATCATCCCGTATCCGGATTACCGATCCGGATTGATCCGGATTGAAACAAAAGTAACAATCTGTTTAATCCGGATTAAAAATCCAATCCGGATTAAAATACCAATCTAATTTATTAGTATTTATTAATATTTATTAATATTTACAATATAATATTGTAGTTTAGATGTTTATATTAACTGTATATAAAATATAAATTAACACTAATATAAACATTATCATCATTTAGGGTGAAAATTCCAAGTATTTAATCTTGTAATTCTTCATATGGGTTATTTCTATTATCGCGTGTGTAATGTTATTGGCCCATAAATTTAATTATTTTAATGTATTCAACATATTATATAAGTTACAATATTAGTTATACTTTGTAATTTGTAATTTGTATGCATTCAAATTTAATGATAAACTTAATAATAATAATTTAATATATTTTAAACTACTATTAAATTATATTATATCAAAATCATGAATATTTGCAAATTATTTTGTAGTTGAAAATTCATAAAATTGTACTATCTCTATCACCTGTGTGCAATATTATAGTTACGGACTAAAATATATCTTAGTTCTAATTGAAAAATAAATTATTTGTGTCAAAATAAATTAATATATTACAATTTAAATGTAATAATATAGCTTATCCTAGGACCTAGGCTGACAAATCATCTTTGTTCAGAATCGTTTTTCCTATACAATGATACCTATCATTGCATTCAAATTTAACACTTATATAATATATAATAGTGATCCATACAGCACCTAATGTACAGCAGAGCGGTACCCATTTACTCGCTTTTTTTTAACTTCAATGTTCCTCAGAGCAAATCTGTAATGTACATGAAATTATAGGGCTACATTTTTAACAAAATCCGAAATCCGAAATCCGGATCGACGGATTGAATCCGAAATCCGAATCGACGGATTGGATCCGTCAATCCGGATAAAACGGATTGATCCGAAATTCGGATTAATTAATTGTAATCCGTAATCTGGATTGGTCAAAATAATGAGCATTAGCTCAGCACTACTTTATACCATACAAACATGTACATTAATTAATAATATTTAATATGAATATAAATAATTTAGGTATATTGTATTTTGTATATCATATTTTATCATATTTTGTATATATATATGTTAATATGTAATAGTGTATTTACAGAAGTTTTAACTGATATATGTGTAATGTACATTACAATGTGAATGAGGCAGTATAGTTGGCTGAAAAACCAAGAAACAAAAGTAGTAACATAAGTAGATTATAGAATTATAAATAACACTTACAAACCTTTGAAAATATATTAATTTTTATTGTTTTTCTGTTTGACTGAAATATTTTTTATTTTTATTCTTATTTATTTAAGTAATTTACAATCTATACAACATTATGTACAATGAGCAAATTTGATAGTTAATATAATATAAAGTAACATAATTTAACATTTGTGGGCAGGCACTCAGCAGCACCACCCAACTGACTGAAATATTTAAAATTTAAATTATGTGTTTGTGCCTGTACTGGCTGTAGTCTATACGTAGCCACGCAGCCACGCAGGTAACTGTATTTTGTACATATTACATTATAGTTATTTAGTTATTTTTTCCTGTTTAACTGACAATACCTTGTATACTGTTTAGTTCTGATCATCATAACTTAAATTATTGATCGGAGTATTACCAATTAGTAATTAGTAATTAATAATTATTACTTATTAATTATTAGTGTTAAGTATTATAAATATAAATAATAACATAAACGTATTATATAGACATTTATTGTTGACAGTATAAATCGTAATGACGTACAATATATTTCTACTCGCTAATAACCGATGGACAGTCCCCACCGATCGTAATATGATACTTATGATTATTGTTAGTATAAACAGTATAGGTGTAATATCATATAATATAAATGCTGAATATGCAACATCTTTTTCCTTAAAAAAAAATATATATATATATAAGTAGTATTTTGTGTATTGCTTAATCGCTATGTTAGTGTGTTAGTAAGTTTAATTACATTAATTATAA
Source organism: Diuraphis noxia (assembly GCF_037042655.1). Lineage (NCBI taxonomy): Eukaryota > Metazoa > Arthropoda > Insecta > Hemiptera > Aphididae > Diuraphis > Diuraphis noxia. The sequence continues at coordinate 15,971,576 of NW_028301713.1, forward strand.
TCACTTGGAGAATATCGCTGAGGTGGTTTTCTAGATCTAATTGGTCTGGGTGTTTTATTTATTATTATAGTATCAGGATTTTGTTTTGCACCTACGGTTTCGATATTTTCAGTATTTTCATTTATTTGTCTAGTGGGTGTAAGTGAAATTGAATTATTCGCTGGTGTCAGCGATTTATCAATGAGTAATTGATCATTGTGTCTCTTCCAAATAGTTCCGTCATCGAGCTCTACATCGTGTGTATTACAACTAATGGATTTGATAATTTTACCCTTTTGCCATTTATTGTTATTATTCCTATAATCTCTAGCTAAAACATTATCACCTGTATTAAATGATACTATCCTATTACCACCATTGTTTATTTGTGATATTTGTCGTTCAATAACCACTTCACTTGTATTCGGCATTAACGCGTCAAATTGTAAACGTGTTGATCGACCTAACATTAGTTTAGCTGGCGTTTCTCGTGTTGTTGAATGAGGTGTATTACGATACATCAAAAGAAATTTATATAATTGGGATTGTGCAGTCGAGCATTTTTAAAAAAAATTTTTTATTGTTTTGACTGCTGATTCCGCACAGCCGTTTGATTCTGGGTGAAATGGAGCGCCTGTCATATGCCTTATACCTAGATTTTTGCAATATGCTTGAAATTCAAAACCAGTGAAACATTTTGCACCATCTGATGTAATTGTTTTTGGAATTCCAAATCGTGCTATCGTTTCTGAAAATTTTTGAATAACAATTTCTGCTGTCATAGAATTTATTTGAAATACTTCTAACCATTTTGTGGTTGCGTCAACAATGACAAAAAAATATTTATTTTGAAATGGACCAAGAAAATCGCAATGCACTCTAGTCCACGGTTTTTCTGGCCATTTCCAAGGTGATGTTACAGATTTTGGCGGATTTTGCCTGACATTAATACAATTGTCGCAACTTTGTGTGATATTTTCGATTTCTTTGTCCATTCCTAGCCACCAAAAGTATGATCTCGCTAAACTTTTCATACTGGAAGAACCCATATGAGACGAATGAAGTTCCTTGAGTATATTATTTCGAAATTTAGCTGGTATAATAACACGGTAACCCCATAATAGACATCCCTGTTCCACTGCAATTTGAGTTTTTCGTAAATTATATGAATTAAGTTCTAAATTTTTAGAAAAATCACTATTCCATTCACCTGTTTTGACTGCGTTTAATACTTTGGCGAGAATTGTGTCTCTACTTGTTTCAATTTTTATTTTAGACCAGTCTAATGTGAAAGGTGATTGTTCGTGAATAAAATTAAGACTAATACATTCTTCATTATGATTTTCAATTTTTAATTTTGAACTTTTTATTCGTGATAAAAAATCGGCTGTATTATCTTCGGATTTTACATATTTTATGTCGAAATCGAATGATGATAAAACATAGGCCCATCGTTGTAATCTATTAGCCGCGTAAATTGGGATACCTTTCTTATCACCGAAAACATATATTAACGGTTTATGGTCGGTTTCTAATAGAAAATGCCTACCATATAAATAGTCATAAAATTTCGTAACCCCGTAAATAATTGCTAAAGCTTCTTTTTCAATTTGTGGAAATTTACATTCTGACTCAGATAGAACTCTTGATGCATATGCTATAGGTTTTTCAGTACGATCTAGGTACACATGGGAAAGAACTGCCCCTAGTGCATAAGATGATGAGTCTACAACGAGTTTAATCGGAATATTATGATCATAATGTGCCAATACGGGTTTCGAAATTAAAATTTGTTTGACTTTATTGAATGCTTGGTCACATTTTGGTGTCCAATTCCATTCACTGCCGTTACGCAAAAGAGTGTACAATGGTTTTAAAATATTTGCAGCGTTTGGAATAAATTTTATATAATACGTAACTAAACCTAAAAATGATTTTAGCAATGTTTTATTTTCTGGGACAATGGCATCGTTTATAACATCTGTGTGTTTTGTTAGTGTGTGTAAACCATTTTCATCTAACCTGTGACCCAAATATTCAATTGACTTTTGCATAAATTTGCATTTATTCAACTTTACTCTTAAACCTGCATTTGACAATACATTTAGTAATTTGTCTAAACGAGCATTGTGCTCTGTGATAGTGGAACCTGCAACAATAATGTCGTCTTGGAATATACCTATGCCCTCAAGACCTGCTGTTGAAGTTTCCATAGCTTTTTGAAACTCCCCTGCTGACGACTTTATTCCAAAAGGGTTGCGTGTATAGCTAAATAAACCTTTATGTGTGTTAATAGTGGTATATTTGCGATCAGATTCTTTAATAACCATTTGTTGGTATGCGTCTTTTAAATCTATTTTCGAAAAATATTTTGAACCACTAATATTTGCATATAAATGTTCTATTTTTGGAAGAGGGTATTCAGTTCCTTCTAATACCGGATTTATTGTTATTTTAAAATCACCGCAAATTCTAACCGTGCCGTCTGGTTTTAATATTGGTACTATTGGAGTTGCCCATTCGCTGTGGTCGACGGAAACTAAAATATTGCTTTTGATTAAACGCTCAATTTCGGTTTCAACTTTTCCCTTTAATGCTAATGGAATAGACCTATGTTTGTAAAATTTAGGTACTGCCCCCGCTTTGATATTTAATGAAATTTCGTATTTGTTAAAAGTGCCTATTTCATCTTTAAAAACATTGTTATATTTTTTTATAATACTATCGACACTTACGTCATTTTCAATACTAAACAAGCTAAAACATTTTATGTTTTTTATATCATTTCGACCTATTAATGGAGGACCCCCATTGTCGATAACATAAAGGCACATTGTAAATTTTTTATTTTGGTACACCGAATCGACAAATATTTTTCCTATCGGTTTAATGTCGTTGCCGACGTAATCAGATAGCGAAATGTCATTTTTTTTAAATTTGATATGACTAAACAGTTGATGATATAATCTTTTTGAAATTACGCTATGTTGTGAACCGGTATCAATTTCGAAGCTTACATTATTGTTTTGTACAATTAAATTAACTGTAAACGGTTTTACCGCTTTATTTTGAAAATTTTGATCAATTATGGAAAAAAAAGTATTCGAAAGATCATAATTAACTGTTTCGTCATCATCATTATTATCATACAAAAATTTATTTTGTGTTTTTATATTTTTCTTTTCTTTCATACCCTTTTTACATACGGTGGACAAATGACCTTTTTCACCACAATTGTTGCACTCGAAGTCCTTGTATCTGCAGTCTTTTTGAAAATGATTGGAACGGCCACAAATCCCGCATTTGATTTTTGACTCCTTGTATGTGTTGAACCCCTTCTTGGCAGTATGTCCATTATTTTTTTGTTGGTACTTCAAGTCTGCGTATTCTTCTTTTTTCCAGCCACTCTTGTCATTTATTGCAGCTTCTTTGGCTGTCGCGATTTCCATTAGATTTGAATATGTAACTCCAATTTTTGAGGCATCCTCTTCTAACAGACGATCTTGGATTGGTCCTGAACCCATTCCGACAACAAATATGTCTCTAATGACTGTTGTTAGTTCCGACGAAAACCCACATTTTGAAGCAAGATTTTTGACACGTGCACCCCATTGGCACACCGATTCATCTTGTCTTTGTTTAGCTTGATAAAATGTATACCTAGCCGCGAAGTACGATTTTATTGGTTTGAAATATTTGTTCAAACTTTTCATTAGAGTTTCATACTCAACATCGTTTGGCGTGCTAGGAACACATAAACTAAAAAGTACTTTGTGAATTTCCTCACTGACTGATGATAATAGAATGGCTCTTTTTTGAATATTATTTTCGATGGCATTTGCCAAAAAAAAATTTGTCAATTTTGACTCAAAAATTGTGATATCCATACCTGTTTCAAAGTTTCCAGGTGACCCAATAACTTGATTGAAGTTCGTTATGGATTCTGTCTTAGGAGTTGCCATTTTGTATTAGTATGAATACAATGCTTGAAACTTCTAATGCACACTAGTGATTACGATTAAATTATTATTTTCTTCGTCGCCAATTTGTTAAGTATTATAAATATAAATAATAACATAAACGTATTATATAGACATTTATTGTTAACAGTATAAATCGTAATGACGTACAATATATTTCAACTCGCTAATAACCGATGGACAGTCCCCACCGATCGTAATATGATACTTATGATTATTGTTAGTATAATCAGTATAGATGTAATATCATATAATATAAATGCTGAATATGCAACAATTAGCTATTATTATTACCATTGATTTTATATTATATTATTATAATATAATATAATAATTAATAATATCGGGGTTCTAGACTCTTAAAGTCTTAAGTATCTACAAAAAAAATCGGAAATATACACTAGATAGCGACAAAGGTCACAGTACTTTTGATAAGAACATTTGACGGTCTTCTTATCATTCGTCGTTCGGCAACCAGTATATCTTTAATCATGGTAGTAACATAATGTCCTAAATCCTAATGTATAATAAATAATAGTTTATAATTTTATGATTTATCGGTACTGAAAAATAATTTCTAAGGGCAAGATAATAAAAAAGCAGTATCGAGATACTAGATACGAGATACTTTGCTTTGAAGTATCGCGCTACAAGATACTCGATATTTCATATAATTGTATCGAGATACAAGATACAATTGTAACTAAGATACTGCCCAACCCTGTTGACAACCAATGTTATAAATGCATAATATTTATATTTATATATATATATATATATATATATATGTATATGTATTTCTGAAGAAAATATATTTTCATTGTTATATCTAACAATTTTAAATCGATAGTTTATAATAAGATATCTACTTTTGAAAATTATTAGCATCATATCTCGTATTAATAAAAGTAATGTTGTTATATTATTCGAGATCTTGTTTATAATTATTAGTAGGTATTGTACGTATCCAGATATCGTTGTGACTTTTTTAAAACAGTAGTATTTATTTATTTGTTTGTTTAAATTGCACAACACTATTTAATAAAATAAAAAATTATAACTTTAACCACTAAAAGGTTAGAAAACATCTGCAACATTCGAAATACTTTCCCCCCAAATATCTAGAGTCATTACATTAATCATAGTAAGCTTGTAATCTATTTATGAAAAATATTATGTATCTTCATAGTTAGAAATTAATTGAACGTTATCATTTACAGTCCTGGAGCGTATGTATTTTTTTTTTTTTATGTAAAGAAGGAACTTTGTTATGTTTTTTAAATGAAATTTATCAATAACAATGTTAGATTTTGACAGGAGCGTGGACGTGTTAACGATATAATCTGTTTTGAGACAGTAAAACCAATTGTATTTGTCACATTATTGTGATTTAATAAAAAATAAATAGATAGATAGATAACGAAAAAAATTAACAATCTGTATAAAAACTATGTATCTTCAATACAAATTAATAAAATTGACAATTTTTTTTGTACGCATTAAAAAAAAAAAAAAAAAAAAAATTGAGAATTCAAAATTCATTTAATTATACTATATTGACCTGTACAGTAATTGTAAAATATATTGGCTGTGTCTATATCCCCGACAACTATTATAAGAAATGCGCGTGCGTGAGAAATGACTTTGATAACAATATAAGAATGATAATGCGATAATTATTTTACATCTTTCTTAATTAAACAATATTAGAATCATATAATCATAACATTACAATATTCATTCATATATATATATATATACATTTTATTTAGAAATCATATCATAATATCATTATTTATACTTTATAGTGGTGAACATACAAATGAGATGAGTCTGTAAAGATGTTACCGTTAAGGTAATTTTTTATTAAATGCATTGAAAATCTACCATGGGCACCTTGATTTTATTTATTTTGGATTAAAATGGCTCTGAAAATAGGAGACCAATTCAACTCTTTTTAGCAATTTGAACAAGCGTTAATTGTTTTCAAAAATGCGGATTTTGGTATTAGTAACTGTGCAGAACGCTGAAAGCAGCGAAAATCCTGTCGAAAAAAAAGTATGGAGAACTTAAAATATTATTTTGTAAAGTATACATGTATCCATAGTGGAATTCATTACAAATGAAAAACATTTTTGTGGCTTGGTGAGGCGCGGTCGTACGTTCAATCTGCAGAAACACACTGAGCGTACGAACCGGCCGCAGTTGCTAACTCATAATCACGAAATAAATTAAACACTATTTAATAATTTATCTAACCAACGCCGTATGACTCTTAAAGATAAATCAGATATTATTCAAATGATGATTTAAAAAATAATAGAGTAGAAAAATATTGGTTTTGGCAAATTGTAAAAATATGCTTGAGTGACTAATGTGATGAAGTGAAATTTGAAATTTTTTTAATTTTAGATTGTTTTTAGTAAAGACTGTTATATAACTGAAGTTTCATAGTCTATGTTTTTAAGTGACAAATTGTGGACTTTTTATTTTTATATTTTTTAGTGACAAATGATTAACAGGTTTATTTTTATATTTTCAATTGAAGACTGATATAACTGAATTATTATTTTTTAGATTTTAGACAATTATAAAATGATTATAATATTGTTTGTTAAATACAAAAATGTTACACATATCCCTCTATCCATCACTATTTCTGTCTTTTAGCATAAATTTCCTAATTTAATAATATTATAATTTTTTTTTTTTATTAAAAGTAAATAAATGTATAATAGACATATTCAGTATTTATTAATATTCACATAATTCACGAATAATCTATTTCTGAAATATAATTAAGATACTATATATTAATAATAATGTTAATCTTAATAATGGTGCAAACAAATTGTAAAAACTGCTATAAATAATTATCGGCTATCGCATTATCATTGTTATATTGTTATCACGGGCATTTCTTATCAAAGTTTTCGGGTCTAGACCCATAGACACAGTAAAATATATTTGATGTTTATTTTCACATATTTATAAGTGTAATGCCACGATAGGTGTTAGATTCAGATGAATGTGTTGATTTTACAATGATGTGTTGTTTTTTTTTTGTGTGTGTCTGTGTACACGACAAGTTGTTGAAATAATACTTTGATTTTTGTTGTATACTACTATCTTATATTTATTATCATTATATTAGGATTACCATTAGATATGTGATAAGAAACATATTATTACATGAATCACATATACAAAAAAACGTTGCTCAATTTATTTGTAATAAGTCTACATAGTTAATTAATAGTACTTAAATAAAACTTAAATATTTCAAATAAAACATGGCGCAGTCGTATATATTATGAAATAATATTTGAAAGTACCTATTCGCTGGATTGAAACAGATACATTTAAGGCATCATCGAATTCAATCGACCTGCAAATTTAAAACTGACAGGTAATTTAAATGACAATTTCAAGATTTTGAAACAACAAATTGAAATATACTTTGTGGCAACTGAGACAAATACCAAACGCCAACAAGTTCAAGTGGCAAGATAACTCAATTTATTAGGATGAGATGGGTTATAATTATACAACACGTTTAAAATTGATGTTGTGACTGTGGACAATATTTTCAAGTCATCGGAAGAATATTGTGTCCCAAGGAAAAATGAGGTGATGGAGCACTACAAGTATTTCACACGTAAACAAGCCGAAGGTGAACCATTTGACAAATACTATACAGATTTACGTGAATTAATTAAATCAATTTCGTTTGGTGATACTGAAGATGCACTCTTGCGTACACAGGTAGTTCTAGGAATTAATGACAAGGAATTACAGTCTAAATTATTTAGAAAAGATTTACCATTGACTAAAGTCATTAAATATTGTCAAGTGGTAGAGCAATCTGAAGCAAATTGTCGTTTAGTGCAGAAAGAAAATCAAGAGAAAAGTGTCGACCTAATGAGAAAAGGCAAGAATTGGCGTTTCAATTCTAAGGAGACATGTAGGAGTCAAAATCAAAATAAAGTAAAGAACAAAGAAAATAGAAAATACAGTGAATGGAGTGAAGGCAAGTCTAACAATGTTGAGGGAAAATGCAAAGATGAAGATGGTAAGTATGGTAAAAAACTTTTTAATTGTTTTAAATGTGGTAACCAACAGGGTATAAAAAAATGTCCTGCATTTGGAAAAAAATTGTAAACTATGTGGTAAATTAAATCATTTTGCTGTTAAGTGTATATCTAAAGAAAAAAATAGTAATTATCAAGTAAATCAAGTAAATCAGAATGTAGAGAGAGAAGTGAAATATCTATAGTTTTACTCAATTAAGACGGAGAAATTTAATAACTGGACTGATACAGTGAGTATAGATAATACAGAAATGTTGGATAAATTAGACACTGGTGCTCAATTAAATGTAATGCCGCTAAAGCAATTAAAAAAATTAAATACAAAATTGGAAAAAAGTATGGTGATAATTAGAGTATTTGGAGGGTTTCAAATTGCATCATTGGGAAAAATTAAAGTTAGTATAAAAAAACAAGAGAAACAAAATAGGATCTTACTTTGAAGTAGTAGACTATGATTAGTTGTCAATACTAGGACTAGCTGATTGTATCAAATTGAATTTTAATATGAGTGAAATAAATGAAATCAAAAGAAGTGAAAATGAAAAAGATATCTTTGTAAAAGAAAATGTTGATATTTTTACAGGGCTAGGAAAATTTCCAGACAAAATTAGTGTCAAATTAAAAAATAATGCAGTTCCTATATCAGTCCCTCCTAGAAGAGTTCCTTATAATATATTAAATAATTTAAAAGAAACGTTAAGTAGTAAACTAAAAATAATTGAAAAATGTATTAAACCAAATGAGTGGCAAAGTCCAATAATAATTATAGAAAAGCCTGGCAAAAGTTTGAGAATTTGTTTGGACCCTAGAGAAATCAACAAAAGTATGATAAGAGAAATGTATCAAATACACACGCTGGAACAAATTAAATTAAATTAAACGAATAAAAGTATTTTTATTGTATTAGATCTGAATAATAGATTTTACCATTGTGAGCTTGATGAAGAGTCTCAACAATTATGTTGTTTTAGCACACATATAGTGATATAAGCTTCTAAGATTGCCTTTTGGACTGGCATCAGCTCCAGAAAAATTTCAAGAACTAACTTCAAAATACTTTGGCCATAGATAATGTTCATGTGTATTTTTATGACATTCTTGTAGCTGGAGAAACAAAAGAGGAACATGATATGGCATTAAGCAAGGTAATTAAAAGAGCAAAACAGTTTAACATAAATTCAATCCAAAAAAATTACAGCATAAAGTTTCTAAAGTTGAGTTTTTAGGATTTATAATTAGTGCTGAAGGTATACAACAAGACACTGAGAGAATAAGAGTAATAAGAGAATTAAAAGAGCCAAAAAACAAAAAAGAGTTACAATCTTTTATGGGTATGGTTAATTATCTAAGATGATTTATTCCTAATCTTTCAGAAATAGTTGAACCATTCAGACAGTTCTTAAAGAAATATGTTTTATGGGAATGAACAATAAGTCAAAATACAGTTTTTGAGAAAATTAATAAGATTTTATGTGAAATAACCAGTTTAAGTAATTTTGATCTAAATGAAAATTTCGAAATATAAACTTATGCTTCGGAAAAAGCAATAGGATGTTGTATATTTCAAAATAAAAAATATGTTCATTATGCCTCGAGATGTTTAAGTGACTCTGAAATAAATTTTGCTCAAGTAGAGAAGGAAATGCTTGCTACTGTATTCGCTTGCACTAAATTTCATTATTTAATTTATGGACAAAAACAAGTTAACATTTTCATTGATCATCAACCGTTAGTGTCGGTAATGAAAAAAGATATTAATAAAATACCTAATAATAGGCTCAGATGGTTGAGGGTTAAAATTTTAACATATAACGTACATCTAGAATATCTGCCTGGAAAGTATATGTATGATGCAGATTTTCTTAGTCGAAATTACATTAAAAGAGAAGAGAAAAGTGATGAGATAATGCAAGATTTTGTACATACGTTGAATGAACTTGAAATTAAATTTGAAAAAATAAGGAAAATGAATTCAGATTGGCTACATCATATTATGAGGTTTTAAGTAAGTCTGCAATTATTTAAAACATGGGTGGCCTAAAAAATGTACATTAAGTGAGGAACTAAAACATTTTTATAAATTAAGAAATGAGATTATATTGGAAAATGAAATGTTATATTGGGGAATGCGTTTAATAGTACCTAAATTATTAAGAAAATATGTAATAAATAAGCTACATAGTACACATTTGAGAATAGCCAAAACAGTGAAAAAAGCAAATCAGTTATTTGATTGGCCAGGTATGAAAACAGAAATTGAAAATCACATTGGGGCCCGTAAAATATGTTTAAAATTCAGTATATTATCTCAAAGAAAATAACCCATGCAGAGTCATGATACGCCTGAGTTACCATTTTATAAAATAGGCATGGATATTGCACAGTTTTTTGGGAAAAGTTATCTAATTTTAATAGATTTTTACTCTAGATGGCTAGAGGTATTGAAACTCAAAAGAAAAACTAGTGGTAAAGTAATAGAGTAATTAAAAAAGTTATTCAGTAGATTTGGGATACCTAAAATAGTAGTAAGTATTAGATAATAATCCCTTTAACAGTTTAGAGTTTAAAACATTTTAAAAAAACTGGGATACTGTTTTAGTAACATGTAATCCTAATTACCATCAAAGCAATGGACTAGCGGAAAAAGCAGTTGGTATTACTAAAAAAATGTTAAATAAATTAAGTGAAGAAAGCGGTGACTTGAGTTTATATCTTATGAATTATAGAAATACTCCAGCAGCAGGTTTAAAATATTACCCAGCACAATTGTTACAATCTAGACATTTGAGGACATTAATAAATAATTCAAACGATATTATTTTAAAGCCCAAAGCAATTGATTGCAAACAAGAAATCATTAAATGTAAAACTAAACAAATAAATTATTATAATAAAAATTCTGGTAAAGAAGAAAAAAAGTTTTATAACGGTGAAAAAGTTCTTGTACAAGACATATTTAAAAATACATATGACTATTGGCTACCAGCGGTCATTCAAAATAAAACAGATTTTCCAAGATCATATATAATAAAAAATGAAAAGGGGAGACTGTTAAGGCGAACACTAAATTTATTAAAAAAATTAATAAATATGATAGGTTAAATGAATTTGAAGATGAGGGGAATGAAACTAAATTTGAAGATGATGAAAATGTTACTAAAATTAAAGATGAGGAGGATGAGGATAATAAAACAAAAAATAGAGATGAGGAGGATTATGTAACTAGAAAATGACCCATTATATAAAAAAGTAGTAAGATATGAGTATTGAGGATTATATTTTTACAAAATATTTTGTTTATTAAATACTGTTTATTGTTAACGTATTAACTTTAATATTTTGATTTGTATTGTGTAAACAAATTATGTAAAAATATTACTCTTTGAGTTGTTTTAATAATTTAGTTAGTTTTAATAATTATTTTGTTTTAATTTGTCTTAATTAATTTATGTCTATCAGATTTTAAATATTATATTATAATAGTTTTACTATGTCAAAAAATGTATTTAAAAAATTGTGTTTAAAAAGGGGAGAATTTATTATCATTATATTAGTATTACCATGTGATAAGAAACACATTATTATATGAATCACATATATAAAAAAACGATTTGGGTGCATGTTTTCGAAAATCAAGTTTTCGAATGACAAGATTTAGAAAATCTATATTTTAGAATATGAAACTTTTAGAAAATCTGTGTTATAGAAAATAAAAGAAATAAATACAGAGTTTTAAAATAAAATACTGTCTTTTTTGTAATAGAATTTACGATACAGAGTGTAGAAATTATAATACTTTTCCAAATCTGTAATTAATTTATGTTTGATCGGGAAAACGGGAAATGTCAAAATACATAATATTTATAAATATAATGCTTTGTTACTCAATAATTGTTATCAAGTTTCTATTTTATTGATATTGCCCACTATTATTGTAGAATTATGGTTCTATATTGATATGATGATTATTTTATATCTATTCGAATACGAGAAATATCTAAAAGTAGACTTAGTCTAGTGCCGTACATTGCGTACCAAATACCCACGTAGAATTTTATAAATTGTTTGCCGAAATGCAAAATACAATTTCTAATTGACATTGACGTTGATGAAATCGACTCATCAAAAACATGATATGTTAGATGTAAACGGGTTTTTATACGTTTTCAATAAAATTTATAATCGTAAAATTGATGACAAAATAGTTTATTATTGGAGATGTCACGACTGTGCAGCTAAGTTCCAAACTATTATGATTGCCAACAAACACATATCCGGTGATAAAGGTAAGCTATTTAGTATTTCCGATCACTGTCATGGCCCAATTTCGCAGATAGTTGAATGTAAAAAAATTAAAAATGTCATAAAAAGAAAGGCTACTGAGACTAAAGATACACCAAGTTCTATATATTATCAAGATTCAATTTCACAAGTGGAAAATATTATAGCTTCTCAAATTTCAAAATGCTCAGCTAAATCAATTGTTAAATGGCAAAGAAAAATAAATATGAAAGAGCTTAACCACATTTCTGATCTTAATGATTTATCTGTTGATACATTGAGTGGAAAGAAATTTTTAATTAAAACTGTTAAACGAAATGATGATTATATCATGATTTTCACAACGATTGAAGATTGTAATTATTTAAAGAATTTACAATTTCGGATTTTAGACGGAACTTTTAAATCGTGTCCTAAGCTTTTTAAACAATTTTATGTTGTGCACGGTTCAATTTCACGGGATGGAAACGAAATGGTATTTCTATTAGTATTTGCATTAATGACTGGCAAAGATGAAGATTTATATAATATGTTATTTTCTAATTTAAATAAATTTACTGAAGAAAATTTAATCTTTTTTAAAGAAAATAATAATTTGGAAATAATAATCGATTTCGAACAGGCAGCGATTAAAGCAATCAATAACGTGTTTCCGTTTGCAATCCATTCGGCATATTTTTTTATTTACAACAGTCGATATATCAAAATATCCAAGTGTTAGGTTTGGTTACAAAGTATAAAAATGTGCTCGAGTTCAATTTTCGAGCCCGTAAAATTGCAAGTTTAGCATTTTTGCACCCGGTGAAAGTTGAAGGGAGCGTGGGGTATTTATTTTGAAATCTGAATTTGAGGACAATGAAATTGATCTAGTAACATATTTTGAAGAAAATTACGTGATTGGAAAAATTAGAATGAGGTTTAGAAAAAAAGATTCAGCGTGTTACGAACCATGTTTTCCAATTGAAATGTGGTCAGTGCACAGTCGAACTTAATGAAATGCCAAGAACATCTAATTCCGAAAAAGGTTGGCACAACAAAATACATCGTTTATTATCAACACACCCTGGTATGCATTCATTTATCTCCAAAATTCAAAAAGAACAACGTGAAACTGATGCAACGATTAAATCGTTAATTTAAAATCAAGTATTCAAAAGAAAAAAGTACAATCAAAAACGTCGCGCGTCGTTGTGGTAGTGTAAATCGATTAATTCACGAAAATGAGATACAATGATTGAGTTTTTATTGAACTTGAGAAGTTCGGTATTTATTTAAGGGGATCAATTCAAGGTGCACATGAAGAGATGGGGATTTTGTTGATTGTATCTATATTCAGATTGATATTTTCCTTGATTCAGTTAAAGTTTTCAACGATCGTGTTGGGTGTTTTTTATCTTTATTTTGGAAAAGGATGATGGAAGTTGGAGGCGGATATATGGTTTGGCACGTTTAACGTCTTAATCTTATATTTAATGGTATTGATGTCACGGATGAATTGAAGTGGAGGTACACCTGCGTTGGAAGGGAGAGAAATAGAGAGAGAATATAAGTGATTTGTAAATTAAGATAAGGCTGTTCTGATCTGTTCCCCATGTAAGGTTTGACAAGATTTTGATTATGTTCATTTTGGTGCTACAGGAAGTTTTAAGATTTCTTATGTGTGCTTTCCAAGATAGTTTGTGGTCGAAGATAAGCCCTAGTATACGTAAATTATTGGCAAAGAGTAGAGATGTTTCGTCAAAGGTGATTTGCGGTGATGGCGAGTTATTTTTTTTGTTGAAAATGATGCTTTGCATTTTGGAAGGAGAGAACATGAAGCCAGTTCTTGAAGACCACTGAGTTAATATGTTAAGTGATTATTGTATCAGTTGGGTTGAGGTTGTTAGATTTGACCCGCTGCAGTAAATGATGCAATCGTCCGCGAAGAGTTTGTATTTAACCGGCAGGGGAAGATTTTTGCCAATGTAATTTATTGCAACCAGAAATAGAGTGACGCTGAGAGCAGAGCCTTGCGGTATACCATTCTCAATGTGATGTTGGTTAGATAGTGTGTTTTGAGTTTGTACTCTAATAGAACGGTTAATTAAAAAGTTAGTTATAAACTTGAACATGTGACCGTTGATGTTCCATTTCATGAGAACCGATAATACTCTGTCTCTCTAGACCGTATGATATGGTCTAGCCTTTTGTAAATCCAATGAGATAAGAAGGAGGTTTTGATTTCTTTTGAAAGCTGAGCTTATGCCGGTGTGTAGTGTTGAGAGGTAATGTATGGTGGAATAATTGCATATGAAGCCACATTGGTGTTTGGAGATGCGGTTGGTCGATTCGAGATACCAGATGATACCAGATACCATATTCTGTTGATGATTTTTTTTCCTAAATCATGCTCATAGTGTTTATTAGAGATATGGGTCTGTAGTTGTTTATTTCGAATTTGTTTTTATTAGGTTTAGGGATGGGAGTTACCGTTGCATTCCGCCATTGATTTGGAAAAACTCCCTCAGACCATATCGAATTGAAGATTAGGAGCACTGTTGTGACTCCGTTTTCAGGGAGGTTTTGGATGAATGCATTTGGAATGTTGTCTGGTCCTGGACTTTTACTCATACTGTTTTGTAGGACAGTAAGTAGTTCTTTGAGGTTCAGAGGTAGGATGAAACTATGTTCGTTGGAGGAAGGGATGAGATTTGATGTAGGAGGGTAGGAATTTCTGAATGATAAAAATTTGTCTGAGTACTTTAGGTTACTGTTGTTGGTCTTCAAAGATTGCGCAAACGCTTCTGCGATGTTCACCAGAGAAACATAAACTGTATTATTATCTCTTAGTCTATCAGGAGAAGGATGAAATTTGTATCCTTTTAAGGACTGAATTTTGTTCCATAGTGTAGAGGGATCAATGTTGTGATTGATAGAGGAGGTGAAGTTTTTCCATGAGATAGTTTTATTTCTTTTGGTAATGTATCTGGATTCCGCTATTGCTTTTTTTAGAAGTATGTGGTCATTAGGGTCTTTTGATTTTTTGAAACGATTTAGAGCTTTTTTGTATTTTTGATGCTTTGTTTTTATTGTTCAATTGTTTTTATACAATAGCTATGTTCGCAGCTCTAGTTATTATGTTGGAGAAATAGTTAACCTTAGAGTCACTTTGTTCTTGAGTGATAAGATGACTTAAGTCTATCGGATTTGATATCAGTTCTTCTTCAATTAGTTCTGCAAAAAGTTTCCAGTTTGGTTTTGCGAGATTTGATTTAGGAGAAGGAGCGTACAGAGTATTTTTACTTTGGATCCGAATTTCTAAGGGCCAGTGATCACTTCCAGAGTATAAAGTAAGAACGTGCCATTTCATTGAAGAAGCTAAAGAAGAGGAGGATAAGGTTAGATCAATAGAAGATAGTGATCCGTTAGAACTATTATGTCTGGTAGGGTCTTCGTTATTCAATAAAATTAGGGATTGGTCGTTCTCAATTACTTGTTCTATTGTCTTACCACGAGGGTCAGTGCGATTGCATCCCCAGGATGTATTTAGGCTATTAAAGTCTCGCAAGATTATGTAAGGTTTCGAGAGTTGGTGTATTGTGTTTTCTATATCCAAAATCGTGAACGGAGTACTGTCTGGGATGTAAATATTGCAAATGTGTATTCTTTTATCAAGTTCCACTAATGTGACTATTGCCTCTAGGTGGGTTCGGATGCTAATTTCTTTACTTATGATGTTATTTTTTACGAATGTGGCCACTCTTCCACTTGCTATATCAGCTGTTGTACGGTTTTTATAATACAGGTCATAGTTAAAAGCTTTTTTTTTTTGTTTTATAGTTTTAGGAATCCTTACTGGTGTGTCTGGAATAGGAGGTTTGTCAAAGCTAATGTATTGGGAGAGATTGGAATAAAAGGTTTTGTAGTCTGGTAAGCTTGGCTTTTGTAGCTTTATCATTGTTCTAACTTGTTCCGTAATTTTTTGAAGTGTAAGGATGTCGACATTGTCTTTCTCGCACAGAGAATTGATATTGATGGATTTATTACTGAAGTTCACCATTATGTATGTGTATTGAGCGTAAGATATAGGTGTTTCAATATTATTAGAAAAAAAGGATTCAGCGAATTTGAGTCCTTCAATGAGTTTTGAGTATATATTTTCGAGCGAGTTGCTTTTTTTGAGTTTTTTGGATGAGTCAAGTGTTTTAATTTTAGTTTTGTTTGAATCTAATAGTTTTTCTCTTATGTTTTTGGGTTGCTTGGGATTTTAATTATTCTGTTTATCGATATGGTGAGATGGGACTGATGGTGATGAAGAGCTGGTTGGCGATGGTGGAGATCTTTTGATTGGTTCATTTGGGATACAAGTTGTTCTAATAGGCTTAAGTGGTTCAGTTGAGTAAGTACTGGAGGTCTGGATAACATTTGTTTTTTTATGGATAAGGGTTAACTTTTGAGTGTTGTTGGAGATGAGGTTTTTTCCTGGGTAACGATTTCATTCTCGTTGGATGTAGATATCGTTTGAGTACAACTTAGGGAATTAGGTAATACACTGTCCTCATCACTAGTTGGGATTTGGATACTACTAGTGTTGTCGTGATTATTGTTTTTATTTTTTTTTTACAGAAAGCAGATGTATGTCCATTTTGGTGGCATGTGTAGCATGCCAAAGTCAATGTATCGTCAGTTAAAATAATTCTAAAGTCTGTGTTGTCAAAATAATGACAATAGCGCCGGGTACATTAGCAATGTCATCGGGGTGTATAACTAATATACCTGGCAACAAAAGCTACTAATGTATGTCAGGTCGTCATGAAAACCGGCTTTAAGAAAAGTTATTTGAGATATAGTTTTGATGCATTTTAATAATAGATGATTGGTAATTATTTCATGTGGGATTATCGGGTAAGCATTCGAGATAATGAATCTTTTTGTTGAATTAGCCGGCTAAAAGGTATCTGATATTAATTTATAGATATAGATGAATGATTTTTAATTAGTTTATCGACGATACGCTTGTCGCTAAAATAAATGCAAAAATGGTTATTTGGAATGCGAGATTCAAATGTAATATTTTTGGTTGGAGTGATTTTTCCAAGAGTTTTTATGTATTCAATTTGGGCTATGTCGTTAATGGTGATAAGAACAATAGATTGTTCTTTTTTTGGGAAAGTGGTGTTTGCTGTGGTTTCTGCGAATGATTTAGGAGTGTTGGTTTTTAATTGAGATGTAGATTGTGTTTGTTTGTGGGTATCCGTGAGTCGTGACTGATAAAGTAGCCGAAGCCATATCATCGGTTAATTGTGCTGTGCGGAGCGACAGCGGCTTAATTAGCAAACTAGTGAGGGTCTATAACTTATAAGATAAGATGTTACATACCTGCCCGGAGAATGTTCATGCTATAATATATACTGTTATCCCAAGATAGGTAACAAACGTGTGCTCTGGACGGAGGTCGAACTCGTACTCTATAATATTATTTTATACACTCACACAATGTTTTCTACATTGACCCTAGTTTTTTTTGCAGTTATTTAAAGAAAACTTATGGAGAACCCTGTGTTGAGTTTTCAACTCATGTATAAATCACAAGAATTTTATGAATTTCAACTTCATAATTCCATGTAAATTTTCACGATTTTGACATATTTTGTAAACATTTGTACTTTAAATGCTTATAAACAAAAATGGTAACAAATGAATTTTGATTTATTTTTACTACGATAAGTAAGACTTATAATGAACATTGTATTAAATTGTGAAGAATTTTTAGGTAGCAAATTTTTGTAGGCATTAAAAGGAAAAAAAAACTTATATAAATCGAAAATTTCAAGTATTTATAATAATTCGTATTTGAGTTACGGCAAAAAAAATATTGATTTTATCGAAAACTGATTATGCGTACCTAAAATGAAATTCCCGTTTTTTCGTTACTTTTTTAGCGTTTTTATTAAAGCTTTTGAAAACTACTGGACATTTTTTACTTTTGGCAGCTTCAAAGTACATGCCAACTAATATATTTTAGTTTTCAAAGAGTGGCTGATGTCAAAAATCAAAGCATTATTTCTACTCCAAAACGTGATGACAGAACCAAAAATAAAAAAAAATTTTAATAAAAAAACATACATCATTGTAAAATCAATACATAAGAGATTTCAATATCAATATTTAGATTGTATTTTCGTCAATAAAGTTACTATCTATCACTAGTGAATAAACCTAATATGTAAAATGTATCAAAAAAGTGTTTAAGCTCATTAGCAACCAGATCAAATGAATCTAACTCCCACCTGGAAACCGCACTCAAAATTAAAAATTATAGAGTCTTGTGTTCTACAAGGCCTGTACATTATAGAGTCACTGAAAAAAAAATATGTACATTAAAGTAAAATCAATACATTTTATTGCTCTTGTCAGAGTTTTATCAAAAATACAAAAAAAAATAAATAAATTTAATACTTTTCTTTTAAAATACTTTGTAGTATAGGCTAACCACCAACTCTATTCAATTATTAGTCATTGATTAAAAATCGCACACTTAAATTACATCTTTCAATGACGGAGTACCCCTACTGAAAGTCTTCTAAACACTAGTGCTATTAATAGGTTCACTTTTTATTATTTTCTGAAAACTGAAAATATTGCTCTTATAATTTGTAACGACATATAGATAAACACATAATTTTGATTAATTTTACTGCGAATGTATCCATTATTTAAAATTTAAATCGTGTAGCTAGTTCAAATATAAAAACATAAATGATTGACAAAATTACAAAAAGAAACGCCTACATTCTAAATACTATAAAATCATGAAATCTATTGTTCATAAAAAACAAAAGTTAGGTATCATATTTTATAATTTATATTAATAAAATTACCATAATTTTTTTTTTCAAGTAAAAAATGGTAGGTACCTAATTTTTATGTTATTTGGCTTTATTAATATTGGAATTATTAAAATTAATTTGTGTTAACGAAATTCATGTGCTTGTAACAGGTCCGTTACATTAGCACCACCATATTCAAAATTCCAAACAAAAAATATACCAACGATTGTTATTTCATTTGTACACATTTGTAATCCTGATACAAACATTTGTACACCTCCCCAAATGCCCCAAAAACCATTTTTTCCGCGGTGGTGCTAATGTAACGTTACACCAGCACCCCACTTTTTGTACATTGGACTTAGAGACTCCAAAACGGTACCAACGATTGTCATTTCATTTGTACACATTTGTAATCCTGATACAAACATTTGTACACCTCCCCAAATGCCCCAAAAACCATTTTTTCCGCGATGGTGCTAATGTAACGTTACACCAGCACCCCACTTTTTGTACATTGGACTTAGAGACTCCAAAACGGTACCAACGATTGTTATTTCATTTGTACATAGGGTTGTCTATATTATTAATTTTAACCAACAATTAATAAATAGTTAACATTCCCTTTTATTTAACTTCATAAGTTATTCAATATAAAATTTATTTAAAATAAAAATTTTTAATAAATTAATAAAACAGTGACATTCTTTCTTAATTACCTATTAATGAAAGTTTGTAATTTGAAAATACATTTATTTTATAAATAATTTTGTACTTAAATTATTATAAAGTATAAACTAAAAATTCTACATCTGTTTTAACTGATGTTTTTGTCGGTTTGGCTTTGAGCTTCGTGACATCGTATGCTTCCCATTGACCATTTTCTCTTAGTGTGCTAGCTGTGTAATGTCCAATACTAGAATGAAGACCACTTCTCTCTCCACCGAAAAAATTGATTACACCTCTAAGATGGTATATTTCGTTATTTACCTTTAACAACTTTTCAATATCATCTAGTTTTATTAGATTTGATCGTGCAAAGTTTTGTTTTATCAAATCCATTTGTACATGTTCAATGTTTCCGGTACTCGTTGATGCTTCTAATCCTACAAAAAGAAAATTATCATAATTTATTTTACTTTATGGTTAAAATATAATTAATAATATTATTTACCTAAAGGTACATAATTAGTTTCAATTAATATGTGTGTGGTTGGTCTCGACTTCGAATTTCTCAAACATCCACAGTAGTACATTCTTTTTCATTGTCTTTAGTGTAATCTATTGTAATCTATGTCATCTAGTTCATTCTGGATTGAATACTCTTCATTGTATTTATTTACAGAAAGCTTTATTGAGTTGTAATCATATCGTTAGACATACTATGTCAACTATAGATGCCACAGTGGCCGTTATATTTATTGTTTTTAAGCCACCAATTAAACATTCTACTTTATCTGAAAAAAACTGTAACAATAGTAGTAAACGGTCATGATATATTTTTTTATTATCACTTTCACAGGACATTTTTTTAATAATTGTAGCAGTCAAGTTGGTTGATGGTACACTTTGAACATAATTTCTAAATTCCAAACTGTCAGCAGCTGATGAAGCTAAAATTGATAAAATAGAATCCACAGAGCACGTGTTATTCAAAATCATTTTCCCGAAATTGGGTACATAAATAGGTCGCATCATACTATTTAAAAAAATATGGGTTTTATGAACGCTTTCCTGTTAAAATCAATCAATTCAGTATAATCATAACATTTGATGAATATGTTATACCTAATTATAAAATATATTATACACTCATTAATTATTATCGGATATTCTCTGTCTATTAGCTGAAAGTAAGTTGATTTAATTTTAAATAACTATTTAATTTTACACGATTTATAATATGCAACTTAAATATGTTTAAAGTTTAATTTTATGCTTATATAATAATCAACATAATTTAGATAAGAAGTGGGATTTTATTTTTTAAATATCTGCATTCAATTTTCCGAGTTCTAAAAAAAAATTGTTTAATTTCATCTATTATAATTAAATAAATCTTAAACTACATGTTTATAATATTTAATTTAATTCAAGATCTTGTGGTAGAAATATAATTATGAATATGTTGTTACTAATAAGAACCCTATTTTATGTTAAGTTTAAATGATTTTTCTACCCTAATTACTATGTTTTTTAATGTATGTTCTAACGAAAAACTTGAAAATTCATTGCAAACATTTCAAATTAATCACTTGATTTCCCACTTTAATCATAACATTTGATGAATATTTTATAATTATAAAATATATTATACACTCATTAATTATTATCGGATATTCTCTGTCTATTAGCTGAAAGTAAGTTGATTTAATATTAAATAACTATTTAATTTTACACGATTAATAATATGCATCTTAAATATGTTTAAAGTTTAATCTTATTTTTATATTGTATCCATCATGGTTTATATAAGTACCGATTTTTTTTTTTTTTTAGATATCTGTATTCAATTTTCTGAATTTCTATAAAAAAATCTGCTAGTTTTAATCTATTTTAATAGTTATTAACCTTAAACTACATATTTATAATGTTTAATTCTATGCATGGCCTGATAGTAGACATACAAGTATGAATGTGTTATAACCAAGAACTCTTATTTCAATATAGGTTCAATTGATTTTTCTACCCTAATTATTACATTTTGAAATTTATATTCTACCGAAAAACTTGAAAATTAATTGCTAAAATTTCAAATAAATCACTTGATTTTCCACATTAATCATAAAATAAGATGCATATTATCTTAGGGTGACCAGACTCCCGTTTAAAACGGGATTGTCCCGTTTTTGGTTATTATGTCCTGTTGTCCCGACAAACTTCGAACGGGACGCTTATTATTAGACGCTTACGTTTTTAGAAGATGGTCCTGTTTTAATCCCGTTATTTCAATATTATTATATTATGTTTGTGAAAAAAATATCGATGTATGAAACAATTAATATAAAACAGTTTTACTCGTATATATGTTTAAAATTAGAAACCAAATTTATAAATAACAGTGTTTAGCCACAGAATAGATGAAATCAGAATGGTCACATCCTAAATAATTCCATTATTGTTATGGAAAGCTGATAAAACAGTCCGCCATTTGAATGCAAGCATCAGTGCAGCCCCGAAAAAAATTTTTAATTGACCTCTTACAAAAGGTACAATATTTCAGCTGAATTTAATTTCAATCATAGATTATAAATTAAATGGTGAGTAGGTAGTTATAATTTTTTAAAATTTTAAAACTTAGCTTAACAGAGAACACATGCATTTAACTATGTACCAACTGATTAGAATTCATTAGGTAGAACCATCAAATATAAATTAATAGCAAGTTATAAAAAATCATTGACATGTATATTACCAAATACATTTTCAAAAAAATAAGTGTACAATTTCATGTACCTACTTAACACTATTGTTAAAGACAATAGGACATGCATTAAACAAGTTCTGTCATATGAAAAATAGTCAGTGTGGTCACCATAATTATAAATAATCTAATTGAATCATTGTAATTGTTAATAAACAAAATAATAGGTATGTTTGTACTTTTTGGTCCATTCAAAATCTAAAATTAAAATTAATGAAATAGATAATAGGAATTGGAATAGGGTACAAGGTTTAAATTAAAAAAAAATAAAATGTTTGTAAAAATATATTTTTCTTTCTTATTAAATGCATTAAATAAAAGTTATGTACATATTTCATTGAAGCTTATTATAAAAAAAAAAAAAAAATGTGATATTTGGTGGTCCTGAAAAGAACCGTTTAATTTAACGACGGAAAGTTCTGAAAAGAACTGTTTTATTTAATGACGGAAAGTTCTGAAAAGAACTGTTTTATTTAAAAATAATGGATCACCTGTTAGTATTAAAAAATTTGTAGGAATATAAAAATATCACTTAAAATTACAAATGTTTTAGAATGGTCAGTTTCCTATCTTTTAATTTTTTTTCTGAAATTAAAGCTCTATTTAAAAATTTTACTGCTGAAAAAATTCTAAAGCGTATAAATAAATTGATCAAAAAGATTTTATTAAAAGATTCACATGGATGATTAAATGGTACATTATTCATTTGTTGTTTTAATTTGATACCTACACCATCTTCATAGGAAATAGAAGGGAAGTTTTCAATAAATATATTTTCTAATTCGAATATGAAATTGTAAAAATCATCATGAGGCATTATCAAATTTCCAAATGTAAAGGGGTGTCCAGTAGGATAAGCTTTAAAGAAACTTAAGAGAAATGAGGATTCTAAATCTTTTTGGTAGTACGCATAATCTATACAAACTTGACAAATATGTTTTTCTAAGCATTTTCTCATAAAATAACCACAAACATATGTTAATGCATTACATTCTGGGATGTCAAGTTGTCTATAATCAACTGTACCAATACTAATGCATTTGAATTTAAAAAGATTTTTATCTATTCCTTCAAAGTTAAGAATTTTATCAGGCGGTGGTAACCCTGAACCTAAAATCACATTTAAGTCTTCAATAAAATTTGCATTTGGTGAATGTTTAAAATAGTTAGCACAAAAAAATTTTTTAAATGACCTAGAAAATTCAATGGGTGTAGGATTTAAATTGTTTCCATTCTGTTGGCGGAAATAACAAAATAAATTTTCTAAACAATCCTGATTTAGGCACCTAGTATAAAGCACATAATTTAGATCTTTGCTTGGATTTAAGGCATACCAGAGCATTTTTAGTGAGGATATTGAAATCAACCAACCATTAATAAAATTCATCCTGTTAGTAACATTTGATCCAATAAATTTATTTATAACTTTTATGTTCCTAAAAACTTCAGCCATTTCATTTAAATGATTAAGCTGTGATTCAGTATTTTTAAAAGGTCTATTGAATTCTTTAAGATTGGGAGCTTTAAAAGAATTGAATACATCAAATAATTTTTCCATATCACTGATGAAATTAATTGTAAATTGAGCAGTAGGTGGCAAAATACCAGATTCCAAAGTTGTAGACATTGCAGAAGCAACACTATTACTGAAAATTTGGGCAGCCAAGTAAACTTTCATTTTTTCGAATGGTCCCGGATTAATATGGGCATGTTTTAATTTAGGAGCTAAGCGAAGATTATTTTGTGAGTCATGATTATAAAAAGAATCAAGATGTGCTTTAGTTACTATTGAATCACCAATTAGAAAGTTGTGTTTAAAAAACATATTCCGAGTAGATTTCAAAAGATGAGGTGGGTCGAATATGTAAAAAATTTTTTTTCCATCTACTTCAAAATAAGGCTTGTCAGGAGAAACATAAAAGCTTTTAGAAAAAGTTACAAAATTTGCACCCTGATCTGTAACAAAAGCTTTAATACTTTGGAGGCGATAAATTGTTGATATGATTATGTCTTTCAGATCAGTACCAGTGCAGCTACTTGATACCAGAAAATAAGCAATTGGTTGCTTCCATTTTTCATTTATTCCTCGAAGCATAAGAACTAAAGCATATTTTTCAGGTTCATACTTTTTACGTGAATTTGATTCGTGAAAACCTATAATTTTATCTTTTGAAACATTATAAAATAAGTTTGTTTTTAAAGCCATTTCATCGGCACAAAGTATGCAATCTAGCGCATTTGGTTTAAAATTACTGATTTTAAATGATACAAAATTAAAAAGAAAATCATTTAGACCCGGATTTATTTAAATTTAGAAGTTACTCTCCTTAATGTTCGACTAGTGGGAAGGGATAGACAATTGCGCAATAAATTGTAAACTCTTGGACCTAAAAAATAGATACTTAAAGGCATACACAACCCAAAAAAAAAAAATTTTTTATGCTTGGTTTTTATACTTAATGGTATAAAAAAATATATCATGAAAACAGAATGTGAAAAAAAAAATTATTTACAGAGTTACGGTGAAATCCAAATATACCTTTGACGTCATTGCGTCGGACGTCTCCGCGCGGCACTGGCAGGCGATCGCAGCAACCGTATGAAGAATACGTATAATAATATTCTCATCGCCTGCCGATCGCTGATCGCCGATTAAATATATATTTTTGATTTCCATAAATAGATCCTTCAATTATTTTTAAATTATAAATATAACACTATTTCTAAATACTTATAAAGTTATTAATAATAGTATTATTTTAATACAATTCATTGCGTCGATTGTTTTCGAGCGGCATCGGCAAACGTATAAAAATTATTATTATTATCGTCGAATGTCGAGTGTTGACATGTCGACTGTCATTATTTTGGTGCAGTTTCATTGTGTATTTATTTTATTTGCTATAATTTAATTTTGTTTATAATACCAAGTGAAATATATTAATACATTTACATTATAAAACTCATTACTGATACACAGAATAATAATGTCTTTAATACCATTCAATTTTGATCCTGACATTGAAAGTATAGACCGTTACTTACAAGAAGATGATGACAATTCTGTGCCTATCAATTATGAAGGTAGATTAAATAATTCGAATTGGTGTTCTTGTGGATATTGTAAAGGCATGCTTAGTGATATCGAGTGTTTATGCTGCAATGAGTTACCAAATTTAGAAAAAATACGAGAACAAGAAGGAAAATGTATTACTTTAAATCAATCGTTTTCGAAACTAATATTGGATAAAGAAATACTAAATATAACTAGACACAATTTAATACTAAAAACTAAAAATTGAATTAATAAAAAAAAATTGAAGCAACATCATCCAGAAAATAAAACGTGGAGATTTATTTGTTATAAACAGTATACGTCTTGGGTTAATTCTTGGATTGCTATGGGAAAAGGAAACCGAGTGGTTTTGCCAGCATGTGTTGTACAGAAAATAAGAGAAGAATATCCAGAACCAAATGGAATATATATAGGATTCAAAAATTCAAAAAAATTACCGGCTTAATCAAGTATATATATATAATATTACTAACAAATAACAATATTGTGAATCAGAGTATAAATATATATACATAGTAAAAATATAATTATTTTAAACAAGTGTAATCATTTTTTAATTGTTTTCTTTAGGACATTGTAATTTATGAATTAAAATATAATAATATTGTAATACTTTGTTAATATAACACAATCTAAATATACAAAATGGTTATTTAATGATTAATATAAAAAACATTAAAAAAGATATTCAACTAATATTAATAAACCGTGAACGATGGGAATTTCGCATTATTTCCAATGCAGGTCGTTCAATAGGTGCGATGTTTTTAGGCAGAGTTACATTGAGTGGTGTTTTCAATGGTGACATTTCGACTCCGTTTAAATGATCCAGTATTGTGTTAATTATTTCATCTCTCCAATTATTTGTACCTTTTTCATAAATATTTTTAGTAATCCATTTTCCAGTAGGTTTGGAAAATAAATAATTTAGACCTATTTTTTTTTTATTTAAATTAGAATTATGGTCAATTATAGCAATTATTGATTTTATGTACATCGCTTTAAAAGAAAAATGAACACGTTTTGGAACATATTTTAACCTTGAATTATGGTAAGACTCTAATCTTCCCGTATGTACATAATTTTTTGTTTGCTTTAAATCTGTCAAAAACTTTTTGTTGCAAACTATTTCTTTTAATAGTTCATAAGGTTTGAATCAGGAAGTAACCATAGCTTTTGTTTTTTGTACTCATCACTTAATGGTGGATGTTCACAAGTTTTTTTTACTCCATCCTCTTCCCATTCATGAACGTTTTTAATATGTTTGAATATAGGTGTAAATTTTGTGACTAATACTTCAGAATCGCCATTGCATGTTTGTGCCGACCACCATAAATGATTACTTATGGATTGCTTCCATGCCAAAACTTCTTCGTATTTTTTATTAATAGTTTTAAATTTTTTCATTAGGCTTTTAGATAAATGCCATAAATCAAATTCATGAGTGATTTCTGGGTAAGATGTTTTCAACAAATGCCTTATTCCTACATGGCGGTCGGTTAATAATAAATCAATTTTTCATTTATCGGTACCTATTAATTTATCAATTAATTGTTTACAAGCATTTTTTTCTAAATCTCCCGGCATCATGTTTTTTTGAATTAATTGAAAATCTACTATACAACCAGAATGTATGTCCATAAAAGTGTAAGTACAATATTTGGCACAAAAACCAGGTGAATCGTACTGACCATCTCCAGCAATCCATAACTGTCCACTTTCCTTGACATAATTAATTTGTTCTGTTCTCTTTTTCTCCCATATTTTTTCGATAAGAGGGTAAGAATATTTGTTCATAATTTTATCGTATGTTGTTCTACTAAACATTACAAGTTTTAAACTTGAACAAAATACTTTAAACGTAGCAAATAAAGTACCAGATAAGAGTATAGATGTAGCAATATGTACGTGACCCTTAGAAAATTGTTTATTAACAGGCTGTGAAAACCATTTTGATGAGTGACCTTCGCTACATTCTGATCTTACACATATTGTTGCACCAATTGCGTACCATTTTTTATTTATTATTTTACTTTTACAAATATTACAAATTGTAAACAGTGTTAGTAATGAATTAATAAAAACTAAACAATATTTTATATCGGTATTTTCAACATTATCAAATTCTTCTGTGTAGTCTTCCTCTTCATTTTCACATTCAAAATCGGGATCATCATAAAAATCATTATCTGTAAATGACACGTTTTCTTCTACATCACTTATATTATCCTCCATACAACTTAACTTTTCCTCATTTGTATTGTGTTCATATGAATCAATATTTGATTTTTTAGGTATTAAACTCTCAACCATATCTTTTTTTTCTTGATTTTTTATTCTTTCAGAACGGGATTTTTTAGTTGTTGTATTACCATCGCTACTTTTATCATTATTTATTACAAATATTGTTGGTACTGTACCTGATTTTAAGCGGGGTGCTCTTGACTTGTATTTGTCTCCTAATAATTTTTGTTTTAAAATGTCTGAGTCATCAAAATCTTGACTTTTAAAATGATGGGAACATATCACAGAATTATTAGTTGGTTTAAAATGTTTGCGCTTGCAAAAATTGGTCCATTTATTAAAACGCACAGGTGAATTATCGCGATTGGGAAATCTATGCGTTCCTTTATTGTTACTACATCCAAATACACTACAATACGGCATTATTTTCTTGGAATATTGATATATTATTAACTATTGTGTACATACAGAATAAAAATAATATTACGCGATGCACTAGTGTACTACGTACCGACTAGGCGAAAACTGAATACTGACGAAGTGACGAATTTGTTATTGAAACACAATATTGTAATTAATGCATTTTTCGATCAACAATAAGTCTTGGGTATCATTTATAAGTATTTAGAAATAGTGTTATATTTATAATTTAAAAATAATTTAAGGATCTATTTATGGAAATCAAAAATATATATTTGATCGGCGATCAGCGATCGGCAGGCGATGAGAATATTATTATACGTATTCTTCATACGGTTGCTGCGACCGCCTGCCAGTGCCGCGCGGAGACATCCGACGCAATGACGTCACAGGTATATTTGGATTTCACCGTAACTCTGTAAATAATTTTTTTTTTCACATTCTGTTTTCATGATATATTTTTTTATACCATTAAGTATAAAAACCAAGCATAAAAAAATTTTTTTTTTTTGGGTTGTGTATGCCTTTAATGCAAGCTGCTTAACTTCGTTAGAATACCTGAACCCTCGGTAGTTTCTTTCCTTGTTTTGAATATAAGATTTGACTATCATGAAGAGGGTAGGTAACAATTCTTTTTTACATACCTCCATGCAAATATCCATTTTATTTTTAGGTTCATTTGCTAGTTGTCGATTCAAATTTATAATAATTTGTTTCAACTCAGCCTGAGCCCGCTCACTGTCCTTGAGTTCTTTCAGAAGAGTAACTTTTCGGGGAGTTCTAGATGATAAATAATTTGGAGTTTGTATACCCACAACACTTGTTTCAATATCCATTGAAGTTGATGCATCAGATAAACAAGGTGAGTTCATTGGTAATTGAGCAGAGGAACCTGTAAAAATTATTTTTTATAGTACATACAAGTTACTTATCCCTAACACAAATATTCATTATACAAACAATAACTTATAACAAAGATAAAATATTCAATGAATAAAAGATTTAAAAAAAATGTTGAATACTATTACTGTGGAATAGGTTGTTGAGGCAATGGAGTACAAGCGAGAGTTTATTAGGTATATTATTAAAAGTATATTGTATAAGACATACCAGGCGTTGAACATGACAATGGCATGAAGTCTGAAGTACTACATTCAGGATCATCATTTTTGTCTGGTTCATCCACACACTCAACTTCAATGGCATCAAACAATGTTGGTATAGCTTCTGATTTCAAACGATTTTTCTGAAAATTAGAAAACATGTCAGCTTCAAAATGCAATGAACAAAGACGATACTTAGTGTTAACAGCCAAGTTTTTAATTGTTTTCAATTGATGATTTTTGCAATTTTCAATCCAAACAGCACATCTAAAATATTATTATAAATATAATTAATAATAACAAATAATAAGACATTAGGATGTAATAATACAGTTTAATAAATTTCATTAAGACCTAAGGAAATACATAATATAAATTGTTTAGACTTAAATTAATGCTCACAATAATTAATTAATTAATTAATTTAGTACTTGAAAAGTTTGTGATTAAAAATGTGTAATTTATTATTTTTATTAAGATTTGTATTAATGATAGGTATGTAACTATAAAATAATTGAACTGAATGAAGTATTAACGGGTAATACATTTCTGTATTTAAAATGTGAACAAAAATAAAATGTATGTGCAAATTAGCAAAAATATTACTTACCTAGCAGGTTCTTTTGGAAAAGTGAAAAAACTTAAAGAATCCTTACTCAAAATGTGGCTTTTACAATTAGTAAAGCAACATTTTGAATACTGTTTGGCTCGTTGATTTACAGAAAATTCCATTGCAAAACAACTAAAATTTGACAAATAAACACTAAGGTCTAAGACGCAAGTTTACAAAACTTTAAAACTTAAATAAAATTTTAGAAAAACGTGATTTTCACACGACACCACGACCGCACGACGACGGTAGCAAGCAACTAGTTAATCAATCGGATAAGAGACGGTTCAAAAGGTAAATATCGTTACAACAGTGTCGCTATAATGAACATAAAATTTAGTTAATTTAGTAAAATTGAGTTTATGGTCAAACTGGTGCTTGCATTCAATATGGCGGACTATTATTTGGGCGGCCGAAGTGACCATTCTTATTTCATCTATTCTGTGGTTCAGCTGAGCGACTGTTTCGGTTGTCGTCGTCTTATCGCACCTACCGACCAAACCACGTACACGCCACTGTGCTACACCATTATTATTATTCCTTAAATATAAAAGTATGTGTACGCCGAC
This sequence comes from Diuraphis noxia, assembly GCF_037042655.1. Taxonomy (NCBI): domain Eukaryota; kingdom Metazoa; phylum Arthropoda; class Insecta; order Hemiptera; family Aphididae; genus Diuraphis; species Diuraphis noxia. The sequence goes on from NW_028301713.1 coordinate 16,002,162, forward strand.
TGTCGTCCGCTATTTTTGTTTTTCAATTATTACAAATACAAGTATTACGGTATCGACAAGCCTGTAGTCTTATGTGGAGCAATTCAAAGAATTTTGTGATTTTGTAAATGTCAAGTACAAAAATATTTTGGGTACTGTTAAAAACACGATGGTTATCTTTGTTACTAGCTGCTACTAGAATTTTTTGATTTATTTCCAGCATTAAAAACGTATTTTATAACTTAAGATAAATGTTCTACAATTTTGAAACAGTATTTCGATAACCCTGTTTCTAATGCATGGTTGTATTTTATTCAAAATCAATTGAAGGTAGTTTGCGACACAATAACGATAATTGAAATCGACAATATTTCAGCAAGTGAAGTATATGAAGAACTTGAAGCGACTTTTAATTAATAATAAAAATACGGCGATTCGCGCACGAGAATAAAAGTACGGACGTACAGTTGAATAATTATAATATGTAAGGCAATTCGCGTCTTGCATAATAATAATACTAAATTGGCGATTCGCGCCTCAACTTAACTAATATAATTTAAACCGGCGACCCGGCACACTCAATAAATTTCGTGTCTTGATGACAGCGGAGTGCGAACTGACTGGATTACAGCGGCCGTGTCTTATAATAATTACGCAGCTGCATTGTGATAATGCGCTTCGTAATCTACATATTATATAATTCGCAGCTGACAATATTATTATACCATAGTAAAAGTAATAATAATATACCTAATACTGGTAAAAACAAATACTATATTGTGCGAGTGGGATTGTGATTTGGTGGTGGTAAGCGGCCTTAACATATTATTAATAATGTTGTTGCATTTCGGGCGGCAACACTATGTTTTGATATTATGTATGTTCTAACGAAAAACTTGAAAATTCATTGCAAATATTTCAAATAAATCGATTGATTTTCCACTTTAATCATAACATTTGATGAATATGATATAATTATAAAATATATTATACACTTATTAATTATTATCGGATATTCTCTGTCGATTATAGAGAAAAGTAAGTTGATTTAATTTTACAAGAAGTATATTAATATGCATCTTAAATATATTTAAAGTTTAATTTTATGTTTATATTATATCTAACATGATTTAAAGAAGTAGTGTAATATTTCTTTAAATATCTGCATTCAATTTTCCGAATTTTAAAATAATAAAGCTGTTATTTATAATCTATTATAATTAAATATTAACCTTAAATTACGGGTTTATAATGTTTAATTCTATGCATGGTCTGATAGAACACATATAATTATGAATATGTTATAACTAAGAACTCTATTTCAAATTAAGTTCAAATAATGATTTTTGTACCCTAATTTTTATGTTTCAAAATTTATATTCTACCGAAAACCTTGAAAATTCATTGCAAAAATTTCAAATAAATCACTTGATTTTCCACTTTAATCATAACATTTGATGAATATGATATAATTATAAAATATATTATACACTTATTAATTATTATCGGATATTCTCTGTCGATTATAGAGAATAGTAAGTTGATTTAATTTTACAAGAAGTATATTAATATGCATCTTAAATATATTTAAAGTTTAATTTTATGTTTATATTATATCTAACATGATTTAAAGAAGTAGTGTAATATTTCTTTAAATATCTGCATTCAATTTTCCGAATTTTAAAATAATAAAGCTGTTATTTATAATCTATTATAATTAAATATTAACCTTAAATTACGGGTTTATAATGTTTAATTCTATGCATGGTCTGATAGTAGACATATATAAGTATGAATATGTTATAACTAAAAACTCTATTTCAAATTAAGTTCAAATGATTTTTGTACCCTAATTTTTATGTTTCAAAATTTATATTCTACCGAAAACCTTGAAAATTCATTGCAAACATTTCAAATAAATCACTTGATTTTCCAATTTAACCATAACATTTGATGAATATGATATAATTATAAAATATATTATACAATTATTTACTAATATTATCGGGTATTCTCTGTCTATAACAGTGGATGGTAAATTGATTTAATTTTAAACAATTATTTAATTTTACACGATTTATAATATGCAACTTAAATATGTTTAAAGTTTAATCTTATGCTTATATAATATTCAACATTATTTAGATTAGAAGTGGGGTTTTATTTTTTAAATATCTGCATTCAATTTTCCGAGTTCTAAAAAGAATTGTGTGTTATAATCTATTATAATAAAATTAATCTTAAACTACGTATTTATAATGTTTCATTCTATGCATTTTCTGATAGTAGACATATAAGTATGAATATGTTTTAACTAAAAACTCTTTTTCAAATTAAGTTCAAATGCTTTTTCTACCCTAATTTTTATGTTTCAAAATTCATATTCTACCGAAAAACTTGAAAATTAATTGCTAAAATTTCAAATAAATCACTTGATTTTCTACTTTAATCATAACATTTAAAGAATAATGTTATAATTATAAAATATATTATACACTTATTTATTATTATCGGCTATTCTCTGTCAATTATAGAATACGGTAAGTTGATTTAATTTTACACGATTTATATTAATATGCATCTTATATATATATTAAGTTTAATCTTTTGTGTATATTATATCCAACATGATTGAAATAAGCAGTGTTTTATTTTTTTTATTTTTTTATGTATGAATTCAATTTTCCGAGTTTCTAAAAAAAAATCTTTAAATTATAATATATAATAATAATATATTAACCTTAAATTACTTGTTTGTAATGTTTAATTCTATGCATGGTCTGATAGAACACATATAATTATGAATATGTTATAACTATGAATTCTTTTTCAAATTAAGTTCAAATGATTTTTGTACCCTAATTTTTATGTTTCAAAATTTATATGCTACAGAAAACCTTGAAAATGCATTGCACACATCACAAATCAATCATTAAATTTTCCACTTTAATCATAACATTTGATGAATGTTTCATAATTATAAAATATATTATACTGTTATTCATTATTATCGGGTATTCTCTGTCTTTTATAGAGAAAAGTAAGTTGATTTAATTTTAAATAATTATTTAATTTTACACGATTTATAATATGCATCTTAATTTATTATGTTTAAAGTTTAATCATATGTTTATATTATATCCAACATTAATGAAATAAGTAGTGTGATTATTTTTTTTTTAAATATCTGTATTCAATTTTCCGAGTTTTTAAAAACAAAAAGCCGCTAGTTTTAATCTATTTTAATAGTCATTAACCTTAAACTACGTATTTATAATGTTTAATTCTATGCATGGTCTGATAGTAGACATATATAAGTATGAATATGTTATAGCTAAGAACTCTTATTTCAATATAGGTTCAAATGATTTTTCTACCCTAATTATTACTTTTTGAAATTTATATTCTACCGAAAAACTTGAAAATTAATTTCTAAAATTTCATATAAATCACTTGATTTTCCACTCTAATCATTATATTTGATCAATAATGTTATAATTATAAAATATGTTATACACTTATGTATTATTTTCGGGTATCGCTGTCAATTATAGTATTAAGTAAGTTGAGTTAATTTTAAATAATTATACAATTTCACATGATTTAAAATATGTATGTATCTTAAATACCTTTAAAGTTTAATATTATGTTTATATTATATTAAACATGATTTAAAGATGTAGTGTGATTTTTTTTTAGACATCTGCATTCAATATTATGAGTTCTAAAAAAAAAAAATTGTTACCTAGTTATAATCTATTTTAATAAAATTAATCTTAAACTACGTATTTATAGTATTTCATTCTATGCATTTCCTGATAGTAGACATATAAGTATGAATATGTTAAAACTAAGAACTCTTTTTCAATTTAAGGTCAAATGATTTTTCTACCCTAATTTTTATGTTTCGAAATTTATATTCTACCGAAAACCTTGAAAATGCATTGCACACATCACAAATCAATCATTAGATTTTCCACTTTAGTATTTGATGAATATTTTATAATTATAAAACATATTATACACTTATTTACTAATATTATCGGGTATTCTCTGTCTATAACAGTGGATGGTAAGTTGATTTAATTTTAAATAATTATTTAATTTTACACGGTTTATATTAATATGCATCTTATATATATTTTAAGTTTAATCTTATGTGTATCTTATATCCAACATGATTGAAATAAGTAGTGTGTGTTTTTTTTTTTTAATGTCTGAATTCTATTTTCCGAGTTTCAAAAAAAAAATCTTTAAATTATAAAATATTAACCTTAAATTACTAGTTTGTAATGTTTAATTCAATGCATGGTCTGATAGAATACATACAATTATGAATATGTTATAACTATGAACTCTTATTCAAATTGAGTTCAAATGATTTTTCTACCCTAATTACTATGTGTTTGGGCTGGGATCGTAACAATAATAGTTCGTGTGCCCGGTACCGAAATACTTCGTACGCAAGAACACTCACACAACGACAGATATGTATAGCGTATAATATGTATATAGCAACTCAAGAATAGTGGACGGGATCGCCGAGCAAATACTCTGAGTGCTAGGTAGTGTGCGGTGAGTATGTGTGTATGTGTATGGGTGTGTATTTTAAATATTGAAATACACAAATTGAATGATATTAATATAATATAATGATATGTTTTAAATAATCACAATAAATAATACCATAGCCAATAGCGAAAAAAAAACAATCTATTATATTTTTTGACAATCTATTTGAGCCGCCAATAATTATATATACATATATATATTATATATATATGGCCAAATAATATGATAATATGATAATAAATAAATGTAAAATAAAACTCACAATGTATGTATGACGGAGCACCGCGGGCCAGCTGCTACCTAACCTTCTATACTATAGCAATATAATAAAATAAATAATACAAAATATAACAATAAGTTACAACAAATAATAATTGACGATTAGTACCTGTACAAATAACGTTTAATAATAATATAATTTGTCGATTCGCACCTTTTTAATAAATAATAAAAATACGGCGATTCGTGCACGAGAATAAAAGTACGGACGTACAGTTGAATAATTATAATATGTAAGGCAATTCGCGCCTTGCATAATAATAATACTAAATTGACGATTCGCGCCTCAACTTAACTAATATAATTTAAACCGGCGACCGGCACACTCAATAAATTTCGTGTCTTGATGACAGCGGTGTGCGAACTGACTGGATTACAGCGGCCGTGTCTTATAATAATTACGCAGCTGCATTGTGATAATGCGCTTCGTAATCTACATATTATATAATTCGCAGCTGACAATATTATTATACCATAGTAAAAATAATAATAATATACCTAATACTGGTAAAAACAAATACTATATTGTGCGAGTGGGATTGTGATTTGGTGGTGGTAAGCGGCCTTAACATATTATTAATAATGTTGTTGCATTTCGGGCGGCAACACTATGTTTTGATATTATGTATGTTCTAACGAAAAACTTGAAAATTCATTGCAAATATTTCAAATAAATCTATTATATAATAAATATATATAAAAAAATATTGATAATAAATCAAATACACTTATTAATTATTATCGGATATTCTCTGTCGATTATAGAGGAAAGTAAGTTGATTTAATTTTACACGAAGTATATTAATATGCATCTTAAATATATTTAAAGTTTAATCTTATGTTTATATTATATCTAACATGATTTAAAGAAGTAGTGTAATATTTTTTTAAATATCTGCATTCAATTTTCCGAATTTTAAAATAATAAAGCTGTTATTTATAATCTATTATAATTAAATATTAACCTTAAATTACGGGTTTATAATGTTTAATTCTATGCATGGTCTGATAGAACACATATAATTATGAATATGTTATAACTAAGAACTCTATTTCAAATTAAGTTCAAATAATGATTTTTGTACCCTAATTTTTATGTTTCAAAATTTATATTCTACCGAAAACCTTGAAAATTCATTGCAAAAATTTCAAATAAATCACTTGATTTTCCAATTTAACCATAACATTTGATAAATATGATATAATTATAAAATATATTATACACTTATTTATTATTATCGAGTATTCTCTGACTACTATAGCAAAAGGTAAATTGATTTAATTTTAAATAATTATTAAATTGTACACGATTTATAATTTGCATCTTAAATATGTATAAGTTTAATCTTATGTTTATATTATATCCAACATGATTTAAACAAGTAGTGTGATTTTTTTTTAAATATCTGTATTCAATTTTCCGAGTTTTTAAAAACAAAAAGCCGCTAGTTTTAATCTATTTTATTAGTCATTAACCTTAAACTACGCGTTTATAATATTTAATTCTATGAATAGCCTGATAGTAGACATATAAAAATGAATATGTTATATCTACGAACTCAATTTCAAATTAAGTTCAAACGATTTTTCTACCCTAATTACTATGTTTTGAAATTTATAGTCTACTGAAAAACTGGAAAATTCATTCCAAACATTTCAAATAAATCACTTGATTTTCCACTCTAATCATAACATTTGATGAATATTTCATAATTATAAAATAATTTATACTGTTATTCATTATTATCGGGTATTCTCTGTCTATTATAGAGAAAAGTAAGTTGATTTAATTTTAAATAATTATTTAATTTTACACGATTTATATTGCATCTTATATATATTTTAAGTTTAAATGTTTAATCTTATGTTTATATTATATCCTACATGATTTAAATAAGAAGTGTGATTTTATTTTTTAAATGTCTGCATTCAATTTTCAGAGCGTAATAACATAAAAAGTGGTACGTTAGTTATCATCTATTATAATTAAATATTAATCTATTCACGTATTTATAATGTTTAATTATATGCATGCCTGATAGTAGACATATAAGTATGAATATCTTATAAGTAGATCGCGGATTTATATGCATTAAAAATCAATGGAATATGCGCTAAAAAATCTTAAATATGCATAAATATATGCACTAAAATGTTAAAATATGCATAGGGAAGCATTCTCGCTCCTACGTTATATAATCTTTTCACCTCTGACATACCACACTCAAATAACTCAACTCTAGCTACTTTTGCCGACGATACCGATATTCTATCTACCAAAATTTGTCTTCAAGCTTCCACAAACCACCTCCAAGAACATCTAGTAACTCTACAACACTGGTTCCATAAATGGAGAATAAAAATCAATGAAAACAAATCAATATTCATCACATTTACTCTTGGTCTTAAAAACAGTCAACCCATAATACTAAACAACAAAACAATCCAAACCCAAAACTCCGTAAAATACCTTGGACTTCATCTTGACAAAAGGCTAACTTGGACAGCTCACATAAAAAACAAAAGAGCTTCCCTCAATCTAAAACTACATAAATTCAGACAGCTCCTGCGATCTAACCTCTCTCTTAACAATAAACTTCTCATATACAAACAAATCATTCGACCTGCAATGACTTATGGCATACAAATTTGGGGAACCTCTAAAAACTCTAACTTAAATAAATTCCAAGCCTTTCAATCAATCAATCTCCGACTCTTAACCAATTCTCCCTGGTATGTCAGCAATCGCACTCTACATAAGGATCTAAAAATTACAACTATCTCTGAAATAGCGTCAAACCACTACGAAATATTTCATAAAAATACTATTAATCATCCTAACCCTCTCATCTCAAACTTCTCTTCTCTCTCACTCACAGATAACCTTTTCCGCCGCCTCTGACGTAAATGGCTACGCAACCTACTTAACACTTAAAAACAATTACCATCAGTAAGAAAAAAAAAAAAAAAAAATCATTTTAACTAAATAGCCACCAATCTAATCAAGTTGAAGTAGTGTCACTGGGCACCTTCTTCACTCACGTCATCAAGCCTTGTTAAAAAAAACCATCAAAATTAGTTATTGTATATATATTTACAGATTGTATATTATTTTATTTTCTAATAATAAAAAAAAATATGCATAAAAAAATTTATTTTTGGAACATTTAATTAATACAATATATTATAAATAAAAATTATTGAACAATACTAAGAACAATTTTCTTTATTTTTTCCACTTTCATTATTTTCAGGTAGCTTTAATCTATATATAAAAAAAGGAATCAATTTATATCAAAAATGTCTCCTAAAATAAATTTACTTTCCTATATTTTGATATTTTGATATTAATCGTAACAATTGAAATTTGAGACTATAATAATATAATCCTTTTTTCCTCTTTCTTTCTTATGTTTCAAAATTTATATTCTACCAAAAACCTTGAAAATTCATTGCACACATCTCAAATCAATCATTTGATTTTCCACTTTAATAATAACATATGATAAATATTTTATAATTATAAAATATATTATACACTTATTAATTATTAGCGGATATTCTTTGTCTATTATATAGTATTAAGTAAGTTGGTTTAATTTTAAATAATTATATAATTTTACACGATTTATATTATGCATCTTAAATAGCTATACAGTTTAATCTTATGTGTATATTATATTAAACATGATTTAAAAAAGAAGTATGATTTTTTTTCAATATTATGTGAATTCAATTTTCCGAGATTCTAAAATATAAAAGCTGTTAGTTATAGGTTATCTATTATAATTAAATATTTAATTTAAACTATGCATTTATAATGTTTAATTATATGCATGTCCTCATAGTAGACAATAACTTATTGTATACTTATATGATATAAGTATGAATATGTTATAACTAAAAACTATATTCTTTTGATTTCTATTCTATTCTCTATTTAATAGGTTCTATTGATTTTTCTACCCTAATTATTATGTTTTTAGATTTATATTCTACCGAAAAACTTGAAAATTAGTTGCTAAAATTTCAAATAAATCACTTGATTTTCCACATTAATCATAACATAAGATGCATATTACCTAATTATAAAATATATTATACACTCATTAATTATTATCGGATATTCTCTGTCTATTAGCTGAAAGTAAGTTGATTTAATATTAAATAACTATTTAATTTTACACGATTAATAATATGCATCTTAAATATGTTTAAAGTTTAATCTTATGTTTATATTATATTAAACATGATTTAATGAAGTAGTGTGATTTTTTTTTTAAATATCTGCATTCCATTTTCCGAGTTCTAAAAAAAAAAAACTGTTAGTTATAATCTATTAAAATTAAATTAATCTTAAACTACGTGTTTATAATGTTTAATTTAGTTCAAGATATTTTGGTAGAAATATAATTATGAATATGTTGTTACTAAGAACTCTTTTTCAATTTAAGTTCAAATGATTTTTCTACCCTTTTATATTTTTTTATGTTTTATTGTCTGAATTCAATTTTCCGAGTTTCTAAAAAAAGAATCTTTAAATTATAATATATTATAATTATATATTAACATTAAACTATGTGTTTGTTATGTTTATTTCAATGGATGGACTGATAGTAGACATATAAGTATGAATATGTTATAACTAGGAACTATATTTCAAATAAGGTTCTAATGATTTTTCTACCCTAATTATTATATTTCGAAATTTATATTCTACCGAAAAAATTGAAAATTAATTGCAAACATTTCAAGTAAATCACTTGATTTTCCAGTTTAATCATTACATTTGATGAATAATGTTATAATTATAAAATATATTATACACTTATTTATTATTATCGGGTATTCTTTGTCAATTATAGTAATACGTAAGTTGATTTAATTTTAAATAATTAAATAATTTCACCCCTTTTTTAATATGTATCTTAATACCTTTAAAGTTTAATCTTATGTTTATATTATATTAAACATAATTTAAACAAGTAGTGTGATTTTTTTTTTAATATCTGCATTCAATTTTCCGAGTTTCTAAAATAAAAAAGCTGTCAGTTATAATCTGCAATAATTAAATTATATATATATATATATATATATATATATATATATATATATATATATATATATATATCTACAAACTCAATTTCAAATTAAGTTCAAACGATTTTTCTACCCTAATTTTTATGTTTCAAAATTTATATTCTACCAAAAACCTTGAAAATTCATTGAAACATCACAAATATTATCATTAGATTTTCCACATTAGTCATAACATTTGATGAATATTTTATAATTATAAAACATATTATTATACTGTTATTCATTATTATCGGGTATTCTCTGTCTATTATAGAGAAAAGTAAGTTGATTTAATTTTAAATAATTATTTAATTTTACACGATTTATATTAATATGAATCTTATATATATTTTAAGTTTAATCTTATGTGTTTATTATATACAACATGATTGAAATAAGTAGCTAGTATGATTTTTTTTTAAATATCTTTATTTAATTTTCCGAGTTTCCATAACAAAAAGCTGTTAGTTATCTATTATAATTGAACATGAACCTTAAACTACGTATATATAAAGTTTAATTCTATTTATTTCCTGATAGTAGACATATAAGTATGAATATGTTATAACTAAAAACTCTTTTTCAATTTAAGTTCAAATGGTTTTTCTACCCTAATTTTTATGTTTCGAGATTTATATTCTACTGAAAACCTTGGAAATTCGTTGCACACATCTCAAATCAATCACTAGATTTTCCACATTAGTCATAACATTTATATGAATATTGTATAATTATAAAATTTATACTACACTTATTAATTATTATCGGGAATTATCTGTCTATTATAGAGATAAGTAAGTTGAATTAATTTTAAATAATTATAGAGTATTATACACGATTTATAATATGCATCTTATATATCATTAAGGTTGAATCTTATGCTTTTATAATATTCAACTTAATTTAGATGAGAAATGGGGTTTTTTTTTAATTTAAAATCTATTATAATTAAATATTCACCTTAAACTACCTACGTGTTTATAATGTTTAATTATATGCATGGCCTGATAGAAGGCATATATTACTACGAATATGTTATAACTAAGAATTATATTTCAAATAAGGTTCTAATGATTTTTCTACCCTTATTTTTGTATTCCGAAATTTATATTCTATCAAAAACCTTAAAAATTCATTGCAAACATTTCAAATCAATCACTAGATTTTCCACTTTAATCATAACATTTTATGAATATTTTATAATTATAAAATATATAATACACTTATTTACTATTTTTGGGTATTCTCTGTCTGTTATAGTATTACGTAAGTTGATTTAATTAAATATTAGCCTTAATTTGCGGGTATATAATGTTTAATTCTATGCATGGCCCGATAGTAGACATGTAAGTTATAAGAATATGTTATAACTATGATCTCTTATTCAAATTGAGTTCAAATGATTTTTCTATCGTAATTATTATATTTCGAAATTTATATTCTACCGAAAACCTTGAAAATTAATTCCAAACATTTCAAATCAATCACTAGATTTTCCACTTTAGTCATGACATTTGATGAATATTTCATAAATATAAAATATAAGTCGTAAGTGGGTCAATTGAGCACACTTTTTTTTTTTTATCAACATTAAAAATCATAAATAAAACCATAAAAAACATAAACATTAAATAAAAACCGACCTTATATTTTTATATTTTAAAAATTACAAAACATCTAGACTTATTTGTTAAAATTACAAAAAACATAAACTATTTTTAAATGAATCTAAATTTATATTTTACCTATTAAACAATTCAAAACTAGTAGATGTATTATTATTATTATTAAAACAATTTTCTCTATAAATATAAAATATAAACAATGGATTAAAACAAGTACAATAAAATTATTGGTCTTTATGAAAAGATAAAAATAATGAAGGATTATTGCAATCATTAAAAACAGGGGAAGTATTTTTATGTCCAAGATGTCAAGATTTTAAGAGGCCTGATGAATTTACTAAAAACCAAAGATGGTCTAAGGTTTGTATGAAAACCACAGTTAATAATGATTTTAAAAAATGCGAATGTGGAAAAAAAATATTTAAGATGTTATAGCAATCATTTGCTATCCAAATATCACATAAAGAGGTTATATAATATATCCAAAGAGAACATTTCACAAAAATGAATTCATTAAATAATATAAAAATAAAAATTTATTCAATAAATTAAAATAAAAAATCACATAAAGAGGTCGGATTATATATCCAAAGAGAACATTACTCAGAAATAAATTTTGTTATTAAAAAATAAATTCATTAAATAATATAAAAATAAAATAAACAAAAAATTTCTTTTATAAATAAAAATATGAAAATAAAAAATACAGTCACAGAATCATATTATATTTTAAAAAATGAAAGTATCTGAGCTTAAGTTAATAGCAAAAAAATACGATATAAAAAATGTTTGTAAAATGAAAAAAGATTGTTTAATAGAAAATATAAAAAAACAAGTTGCATTAAAAATGTTAGATAAAAATCCCTTCTGTAAGTTAGATAAAAGTTTATTCAAACAAGAAAACAACTCATTAAAAAATATAGATAAAAATGTAAATTGTGTATGCAACCTGAACATTTAAGTGATAGAAAAAAAATAATATATTGTAAAAAATGTAACAGGTATTGTTATAATCAAGAATGCTTAGATAATCATTCTAAGGTATGTATTAAGATATTTAAATTTGCTGAATAGTATTCAGAAACAATATAGTAGTAACAAGAAAACGTACAGTAAATATTATACAACATAAATGTGGGTATAGTGAAGGTAGAAATTGTAATGAATATGTAAAAATAAATGAACATAAATGTTATATGTAGCCTATAAACCAGAAAGGTGGTATTTGTAATATGATTGATTTTACTAAATGTAAAAAAGGTAATATCAAAAATAAATTTTGTTATTATAAAGAAAAATATATGTTTTTTGATTATGAACCTCAAAAAGAAACAGGAATTCATATTGCAAATAAAATAATTGCACATGATTTTGATGGAAATAAAATTATGTTTGACACAAATGAAGAATTTTGTAATCATATAATATCCAGGAAATATAAAGGTTATACATTTATAGCACATTATGCAAAAGGATATGATTCACAATTTATATTAAAATACTTGGTTGATAATACTTTAAAGCCATTTACAATTTATAATGGTACAAAACTAATGTTATTAGAAATTAAAAATTTAAATATAAAAATAATAGATAGTTCTAATTTTATTCAAGGTCCTATCAGTAGTTTTTGCAAAACGTCTGGTCTCAAAGTACAGAAAAAAGGTTACTTTCCGCATTTTTTTAATACAGAAGAGAATACAAATTATATAAATGTATTGCCTGATAAAGAATATTATGGATACAAGACAATGAAAACAGAGAATAAACAAGAATTTGAAAAATGGTATGATACTAAAATTAAAGAAAATTATATATTTAATTTAAAAGAAGAATTAGAGCCGTACTGTAGTTCAGATGTAGATATTTTACGAAGAGGATCTTTAGAATTCAGAAAGCAATTTTTAGAAATAGCTAATATTGACCCTTTTCAATATATAACCATAGCAAGTGTTTTTATGGCTATCTATAGGTCAAAATATTTGATAAATGATACTATAGCTATTTTAAATAAAGAAAAGAATGAAAATATTCAAAACAATCTATATCATGGCTACAATATTTTAATAACAAAAATATCTGCCACGCTTTAAATGGTGGTGAAAAAATAATAGCAGGATCTAAAGTAGATGGTTATGATGAAAAATCATTAACAGTTTATCAATATCATGGATGTTTTTGGCATGGATGTCCTAAATGCTATAAAGATAGAGAAACTATAAATAATATAAATCATAAAACAATGAAGTATTTGTTTGAAAATACAATTGACAGAAGTATGCAAATAAAAAAATCAGTAAAATGCATTAATCTTGTTGAAACATGGGAATGTGATTGGATAAATAGCAATACATACAAAAAAATGGATAAAGCTGATATAGTTGAACCTATTAATCCAAGAGATGCTTTCTTTGGAGGTAGAACAAATGCTACAAAATTAAGAGTAAAAAATACAAAAATGCGTTATATTGATGTGTGTAGTTTATATCCAACTGTGAATTATTATGATTATTATCCTGTTGGACATCCTGAAAAAATATTTAAACCAAAAGTATATGATAAAAAATGGTTTGGATTAATTAATGTAAACTATTACCTCCAAGAAATCTTTATCACCCTGTACTTCCAGTTAAAATAAAAATGAAAAAAAGTGAAAAGTTATTATTTCCTTTGTGTTATAAATGTGCTGTAGACCAAAAATAAAGATGTGATCATTCTAAAAACGAAATACAATTTATAGGAACATGGACAACAGATGAAGTTAATAAAGCTTTGGAAAAAGGATACATTATAACAAACATTTATGAGGTGTGGAATTTTAAAGAAAAATCAACAGATTTATTTAAAGACTATGTTAAGGATTTTATAAAAATTAAATTAGAAACTTCAAAACATAATTATAGGTCTAATGAAGAGTATATAAAAATAATTTTTGATAAATTGGGCATATTATTAGGTAAAGATAAAATAGAAGATAATCCAGGTAGACGGGCTGTAGCAAAATAGTGTTTATGTAGTTTATGGGGAAAATTTGGACAACGGCAAAAATGAAAAAAAACTGAGTTTGTTACAGACCCACAAAAATTCTACAAGATATTATTAGATGATAGATTAGAAAATATAAATATAAAATTATTAAACGATAATATGATACAAATTTGTTATAATTATAAAGATTATTACGTTCAAAATTTTCAGAATACAAATATTTTAATAGCTTTATTTACAACATCTAGTGTGAGATTAAGATTATATAAAATGTTGGATAAATTAGGTAGATCTGTAGTTTATTTTGATACCGACTCTATTTTCTATATCGATAATGGTGTTAATAAAATTAAAACAGGAACATTGTTGGGAGAATGGACTGATGAATTAGGTGAAAATGTATATTGTATATATAACAGATTGAGCATCGACAGGTCCTAAAAGTTATTATTATAAAACAAATTATACTAAATTTAAAACTGTTATAAAGGGTTTTACTTTAAATTATCAAAATTTATTAAAACTTAATGGGGAATCAATGATATAATTAATTTAAGAAAATAATAATAATAATATAGAACTAGAATACAATCAAATAACACGTAATCCACTTAATAAAACTTTAGTTAATAAAACAGTTACAAAAAAAATCTCTTTTGAATATGTTAAAAGAATAATATTACCAAATTATGATACAATACCATACGGATATACATAAATATTTTTTATATAATTTAAAAATGATATATTTTTAGAATTATGGATTCCATTATTTAATAAAAAAGAAATTTTAATAACTGAGAATTTATGGGATTTTGTGATATTAATAACGCGTCCGTTATTTTCGGACGCGTTAAATATAGAAAGAAATGCATAATTTTATAGAATTATAACATGATTTATAGAATAATAACATGCGTGAATTTCACACACATGTTATTATTCTATATTATAATTAGGTATCAAGAATTTTAATTAAATTTCCTTTATTATTTTCAATATCTTTAGGGTGTATGGAAATACACCCTGAAATATCATAGTGTATAAAGGTTAAAATGTCACTAGTTATTAATATATTTTTTCTTCAAATAATGGAAACCAAATATCTTTGAACCACCTATTACCTACATTTAAATCATATTTTTTATCATTTTAATACTGAGATATTTTTATTTGACTTCGCTCCTACGAAGAGCGCGCTGCGGCATTTATTAGAACAGTTAAAATCCCAAAAAAATCACAGAGATTTGAACGGGCTACCGGCAGGAAGCATGCTGTCGCATTAACCATTAGACTACAGGCATTTGTTGATAATAAGAAGGAAAAAGGTATATTTAAGAGCACATATTATATTATATTATATTAAATTATAATATTACTAGAAATTAGTTAATATTATGTTTTAATGAAACAACTTTTTAAAGAATTACATTTTTTTACACTTTGCAGACAATCATTTTTACATTTAACACAATATATATTACCCATTTATAAGAAATTAAATTAATATAATGTTTAATTATACTGTATACTTGTAGCCGTTAAGTTGTGTCTGCTTTAAGTATTTTTCTCTAGGGAAAAAGTTAATAGTTTCTTTAAAATTTGCTTCTTTTAAACATATACTATCCTCGATTGTTTTATTAGACTTATACATCAATGTCAATTGATTATAAAATTTATAACAAATTCTGTATTCTATAATTCTTTCATTAAGCTTATAAGATTTTTCAAAAATGTCTACAATTCCAGTTAATAATGAAAACATTGTTAATAAAGGTAATAAAACATATCCAATTGGTCCAATTTTACTCAGAAACAATTTTAAAGCTAGTAAACAAAAACTGACTTTTGTATAATAATTGTAACTTTTTCTATAAACTAATATATTTTTTTCTAAATATGTTTCCATTTAAATATGACTATTTATAATAACTATAATTAAAAACGCGTCCCTTTTTCGGGGATATCTATCTCTTACTATATTTTTTATAATCATTTATAAAAACTCTAAAAAATGAACTTTTGACATCTTATGCCTAATTAATAACGTGTCCCTTTTTCGGGTTTAATGTTTTTATGATTTCAGGATTAAATAAGCGACAAATTCAATATTTTTTATTTTATTGCTATCTTGATCAGAAATAAATAATTTAATATATTTAAAATCTTTTACATTTAGAGGAATATATTTAATATCATTAGCTATATATTGTCCTTCAACATCACATTTGATTACATATAAGATATCACCGTCTTCATGCAAATATTGTTCAGTTTTATGGTTATAAATGGATTTTTCAATTATATTACAATGTATTTCCAAAAGTTTATTTACAAAATATTGACCATGTATACTATCCGACCCAATATGATTATAAACATATTTATCATCAAATCCTAAACTAAGCCTTAGATTTTCATCCAATAAATAATAATCTTTAGATGTAATTGTTATATCTTATTTAGTTATTTGTTTGTTGGATTTTTATATTAGATGGTAGTAATTTATTTAATTGATCAATACTGTAATTTTTCTTTTCTATTACAGTTTTGATATCTTTTGTTTCAATAATCCCATTTATATCTTTTAAGAATCTTTGTGTGTAAAATGTTGGAGGTTTTAATCCTATTAGCGTGTAAGCAATGTCTGGTGGTGTATACTCAATACCAAATGCTGCTCCTTTCCCTTTAGGACATCTGGACATGTTTTATTTATAGGAATGATCTGTTTTTTAAAGTCTCCAATGTAATCAAAGCCTAAGCAATTTGATAAATATTCATCAAAACATAGACCGATTGAGGTTGTAATATTTATAAAACCTTCAATTAGTTCAAGACTTATTTTAGGAAAATCCTCCACAAATTTAGCTCCGAATGAATTAAATACATTTTCAATTTCACTTAATGAATATACACCTATAAATATTGTACCTAACGGGATTTGACCATTTCGACCTAATCTAAATTCACATTGTTTCTCTATATTTATATATTTTTCATCTGAAGTAGGATAGTAAATCATTATTTTGTTACTTGTTTTTATAAAATTTAGATATTCAAAACCCAGATATTTTTTTAAGTTTTCATCTAGATTATAGTAATGCTATGGACTAGCGTCCCGCATTGTCTAGTTCACGGTCAACTAGGTACCAGCCGAACCTTTTGTAATTATAAGAGAGAAAGCATTTCGTGGAAATCATTGACGTTAGGGCAACACGAAATCATGTGGTTAGACGACCATAAAAGATCATTGATAGGCGAGCACAGGATGTGGGGTTATGCATCAATAAAAAAGTTACAAGAAACAATGTCATAATGTAATATTATAATGTATATTTTTACATAATAATAATGTTAATAATAATATAAATTATTGAGGTCTGTAGCTGCATGTGATACGCATTTAGCTCGTACGTGGGCGAGTGGCATTTCCGTCAATCTAGATAAGTATACCACATCCGTGAGAACAGCGACAAGAGCAAGTAGACTATGGGAGTAGAGGGTAGCACTATATAAGAGACCCCGAAACGGCCTGGCCTGTATTCAGACGCGACTTGACCAGACTAGCCAGAGCACCTTCACGCCAGTCTGTTGTTTAATTTAATTTATTGGACTTAGAAAATTTCTTATAAACAATATTTTGAACTTAGAAAATATTCGAGTCCGAATTTATTCTAATCATTCAGAATACTTAACTTACATTCAGCTTTCATGTTATAAATAAATATATGTTTTACCACAATAAATAAACAATTAATCTAATTAAGAACAATTCTACGTTGTGTAATTAACTCAAGAGTCACCTTCCAAACATCATCCTTGACTACTGATACCTGTAGGCGACGTGATCACTACAGTAACACGGGGATTCAATTTTAACCTTTTTACAACAAAAGATATAACTAAAGGACTGATTAATTTATTTAGTTGCTCTTTAGTATATTGACCATTATTGATATTAATTATGTTATTGTTAGTTGTAATTTGGCAATCTTTTCAATTTTAATTAAATTATCAGAACGGGGAAATGAGAAAGCATAAAGTCCAATAGACATTTTTTTTGTTTTTCATTATGTATATAATGTTCTAAATGAATAGATATGATTATATAATATGATTTTAATTAATTTCATTTATTAGTGAAAAAATATTAATAAGTTATTCAAACTCTATCAAATTGATTGATTTCCCACTGTCAAGAACTTTTTTTCCTTTATATATGATATACATTTCACCATTATATCTATCTATATCTTGTTTAGAGATAGTGTTAACAAATCTGTAAGGTAATATAATATATGTTTATTATTTAATAAAACAAAAACTCTTTCTACATATTTTGTAGTTATTTTTTTAAAGGATGTTATTCTATTTTTTTTCATTGATATTTAGATTAGATAATTGTATATATTTGTATTTGTATTTGAAATATTCTGTATTTAATTCTTTTATTAAATTATCTGCAACATTATCTGGAATGTCAGCTTCAAACTCTAAATGATGGTATACATTTCCATTATCAAACATTTTTTCATGTCTGTAATAAATGTAAAATGTATTCCACTGAAAATCATTCATTTCATATAGATTGTTAGAGATAATTCTTAAATATCTATTTGGTAAAAAGAGTTTATATTTATTATCCAGTATTACAGGGATTTTTTCATTTTGATTAGTGTTAATAATTTCAAAACCAGTAACTTCATACTTTTTGTTAATTTCCAATTCTGATAATTTAATTTATTTGTTACCCTGTTTATTTAAACGTACTTTTAAAGGTATTGCGTCAGAATTTTTTAATTCAGATATTTTTTATTTTTTATATTATATTTAGTAAGAGACAATTTTAATAGGAAATTTAATTTATAAGCTTATATTATTTTTCTTTATTAAATGGATAAAAAATATGAAATTACATTGTTTCATTTAGATGATAATATTATATCAGAATCAATATTTCCAATACCTATGAGATGTTTAATTATAGGATCGTCCGGGTCGGGGAAAACCAATTTATTAAACAAATATTATTATTAAGTATTGGATTCCTTTTGAAAATCTTTATATTTTTACAAAGAATATTAAGCAACCAATCTATGAAAAAATAAAAGACATATTTGATGGTGTGGATGATGTTGAGGCATATATATCTAATGAAGAGATAGTATCTGTTGATGATTGTGAATCAGATAGTTTAGTTGTTTTTGATGATTATATTTTAGATAAACAAGATAGAATAAAAGATTATTTTGTAAGATCTAGATCTAAAAATATTCCGTGTATTTATATAAGTCAGAATATTAAAGTTTATTAGATTTAAAAGAAATAAGAACAAATTGTAATTTTTTAATTATATTTAAGCAGTCAGATTTTTATATTAGGAGAATATGGAAAGATTTTTTGAGTAATGATATAGCTTTTGATAAATTTAAAATTTATGTTCAACTTGCTGGAAAAATAAGTTTGGGTTTATATCTATTGATTTAACAGGTATACACATTTATAACAAATTCAGCAACGCAAACGTAAACCCAAACGTAGATATTAATGCAAACGCAAACCCAAACGTAGATATTAACATAAACATTAACGCAAACGCAAACGGTTATTAAAATTTTTTCATATTAAATGGATATAAAGGATATGAGAAATATTTTTTTACAAGGAATGAAAAGGTTGGAAAAAGATAGAAAAAGAGGAGGTTC
Organism: Diuraphis noxia; assembly: GCF_037042655.1. Lineage (NCBI taxonomy): Eukaryota > Metazoa > Arthropoda > Insecta > Hemiptera > Aphididae > Diuraphis > Diuraphis noxia. The sequence goes on from NW_028301713.1 coordinate 16,022,389, forward strand.
TGTAATGAAAAAAATGAAAAAGTTTCAATTAGGGAAATAGACAGAATAATTGAACTTAAAAATAAGCTAAAGAAGGATTATAAAAATGCGGCTTTAAGAAACATATATGCTGAAGAAGAAAAGGAAAAATCTTTTGGACCAGTAACAAATGAATTAAAAAATATTGTAAATGCAGTTAATGAATTTAAAGAAATAAGTATTAAAACTGACGAAGATATGAAAAAAGTGATGGTTCCATATAAAGGACCAGAAATATTAAGGCTGACAGATGGTTCAAATACTCCAGTTAAATCACCTCTAGAAATAAGGTCACCAATTAAAAAAAAATATGCCCTCAAAGAATATAATAACTTTAGGTCCAAATACAACCAAATATTTACCTCGAATTAATAATTCAGTTTTTGGATTATATTATAATACTCATAATAAACAATATATGATTGGAAAAGATGTAGTAGTATTTAATGATGGTAATTTAATTTAAATGGAAAAACATATGAAGGAACAACAGGATTATTTAATTTATTATGTTATTCTGTGTATGCAACCCCTAATTATTATACAGAGACAGATTTTGACAATTACAGTAGAACCCCTCTCATACGCCCTCGGCTAGTCCGCCGCTCCGGTTGATCCGACCATAGTATTATTGATATGAATACTATGTATGTAATTTAAAAAGTACAATTTGATTTTCCAATTTTTTTAGATACGAGGTGTGGCAATTAAATAACGAGAATTTTTAATTTTATAACATTTATTTAATATTTACAATAATTTATGCGCCCATGCCTTCACAGTACTCTCCTCCGAGTCTAACACACTTGGTCCAGCGTTCTTCCCATTTCTGGAAGCACTCCTGGAAGTCTCCAGAAGTTAAACTCTTCAACACCGTTGTTACGGCACGTTGAATGTCCTCCAAATCCTCATAGCGATGTCCTTTCATTGGTTCCTTTAACTTTGGAAATAGCCAGAAGTCCAGTGGAGCCAGATCGGGGCTGTACGGGGGGTGGGGGAGCGTTGTTATGTTCCTACTGGTCAAAAACTGTTGGACTTTTAATGAGGAGTGTGCAGGCGCATTGTCATGGTGAAGGATCCAACCATTTTTGGCTAATTCCGGCCTTACACGAGACATTCTATGACACAATCGCTTAAGAACTTCAATATAAAATACTCCTGTCACTGTTTGACCTTGTGGAACAAATTCTTTGTGCACAATACCCCTAACATTGAAGAAACAGATCAGCATGGTTTTGATTTGGCTTCGAGACATCCTGGCTTTCGTTGGGCGCTCTCCCCCCTCTTCAATCCACTGTTTGCTCTGCCTACGTGTTTCAGGGTCATATTGATATACCCAGCTTTCATCTGCCGTAATAATTGAACTCATCCAGTCACGCCCTTCACTCTGAATTCGTTCAAGAAAGTCCTCACAAATCGACCGTCGCAACTCTTTTTACTCCACCGTCAGCATTTTCGGAACAAGCTTTGCACAGAGCTTGCGCATCAGTAAATCACCATGTAACATCTGGCGAATGGTTTCTTTATTGATCCCGAGTTCACTGGACATCATTCGGACTGTGAGGCGTCGATCAGTTCGCACCAACACACTCAAACGTTCAACATTTTGCCTAGTGTGCACAATTTTAGGGGCACCCGACCTTGCATCATCTTGCGTCGATTCTCGACCTGATGCGAAACGTGATGCCCATTCATACACACGTGGTTTTGATAAGCAGTCATTACCGAACACACGCTGCAATTTACGAAAAATTTCGGCCGTTTTTTCACCAGATTTCACCAGAAACTTGATGACGATTCGTTGCTCGTTTTTCACGTCACACATTTTTGTACGTCACGACACTACACTACTAACTTTAAAAAATCGGGGAGCACAAAATATAACACCGATCACTATCAAACTTGGCAAACTTGTGTATTACCTCGTGAACTTTAAGTCAACAAATTTTCAAGGTATCAGTGTTACCACTATAGAAGCTAGAAACAAATTCTCGTTATTTAATTGCCACACCTCGTATATAAAATTAATTGCTAGTTTAATATTTCCCTTATTAGACTTAGCTAAGTCTAGAATATCATTTGCTAAACAAAAATCTATAACTGGCTTTTTTTCTAAGTATTGTAAAATACAATACATTTCTAATATAATCTTGTATGTAATATGTAAATAAAAATGTTCTGTATATTCTGATAATCCGATCTTTTTCACGTTCCGATCATACCCACAGTCCTGAAGGTGACGGATTAGAGAGATTCTACTGTATAAAGATATATTAATTCAGACTGATTCAATGTATCAAAATAATGATAAAAAAACTGGGCTTGTTAAATCAATTAAAGGAGAAAAATATTTGAAAATGACGTATTTGGCATAGTTTACCTGAAAATGTAGCCAAAAAGGAAAATATTTAATTTAACTGATAGATAAAAAAATAAACTAATTTATGCTAAAAATAATAAAAAAAGTGTGATTAAAAATTACAAAATCTTAATTTGGAAATATGGATAAAGTAGTTGTGTTTTTACCTCTTATTATAGCAGGTATAGGAGCCCTTAGTTAGTGCATTAGCCGGAGGTGCTAGTGCTATTGCAAATACCGTTATCAATACAAAAGATAAGAAATTAAAACGAGATGAAGCAGAAAGACATAATAAAGCAATGGGAGAGAATGTTAAAAATATTAAGACTTTACAATTGGTTCAGGACTAAAAAAAACAAAAATAAAACCATTAACTAATTATGATATTATTGAAGCAGCAAAAAATATAAAAAATTTTAGAGGTTGTTTTATGAAAGATGAGTTACATGCAGTGCCTTGGAAAAATGAATGTGGAATATTAAATTTAAATAATTGTAATCAACCTGGTTCACATTGGGTGGCGTGGTTAAAAAGTGATAAGAAAAATGTATAATTTGACTCTTATGGAGATTCAATTCCAATTAAAGAAATTGTAAATTATTTAGGAAAAGATAATTTATATTACAACACTGAACAATTGCAAATTATAATGATTCACCTATATGTGGTCATTTATGTTTAGATTTTATACAGAATTATAAACTTTAATAAATTTTTTCATTATAAATGGAAAATATATTTGCTAATTATGACCATGCTATTATCTGTGAACAAGATAAGGTGTATTGGCCTATATCTTCATCAAATCTTAATTCTCCTAATCAAATCACTACTTATAATATAAAGGAAGAAAATAGTTTTTTAAATATTAAAAAAGCAAAGTATCAAATTTCTGGCTCTGTCTTACAATCTGATGGTTAGGGGTGGGATTTTGATGCACTTTGCATTGTTTTTCAAAGCTTACTGTGCAATGCTCGTCTTGTCACAAATTTATTTTATGTACATTTGAATGAGAATAAGAAAGTTTATTTTGCATTTTTTAGTTTTTAGGTCATTTTCTTAATTTTTTAGGGCATTTTAGAGTTTTTGGAGTATTTTTTGAGTTTTTGGAAACCAAGTGTATGAATTTGAAATTTTATTTTAAGATTTTAAGATTTTTACACCAACATGGTTTTTAAATAAATATAACAGATTATAAGTAGGTACTCCTAATTCGTATTATATTATCGGAAAAGGTTTGAGTAACTTTTTATTGTAATTTATACTAAAATTATTAAAAATTAAAAAATTTGTGGATTTATTGCCCTTTTTTAGGGCATTTTTAGGGGTTTTTAGGGCATTATTTTGAGTTTTTAGGTCATAAAAGCATTTTTTTTAGGACATTTTTCGTGGTTTTTGAGGGCATTAAAATCCCAGCCCTACTGATGGTAATAACTACCCAGCAGATTCAAAAATATTGTTAGTTGATAATTTTGTTCCATTTTTGTTTAAATGGATTTGTGTTACACAACATGGTAAAGAAATAGATAGAATTGATAATGATGGAAGATGTAGTTTAATTAAAGGTACAGTTAGTTATTCTGCAGATCTTAGTGGTCCCACAATAAATAGTGGATTTCAATCAAAATTTAATAAAGGTGGTTATTTGAGTGCTATTGGCAAATTGTCTAATTTAGGTTTAGGATTTTTTAAAGATATATAATATCCAGTATATAAAGGGGGTTTTGAAATAAGTTTTTTAAGACGTTCTGACAATGATGCTTTATTTAGAGATAAAAATGAAAAAGGTGATCTAGCTGGTGTTGGAAAAATTGTTATTGATGAATTACTTATTAGAATACCAATTGTGACTTATGATGATTTGAATAAAACTAAGTTGATAAATAAACTAAATTTACAGTCTAAAAGAAACGAATATAATATGTTTGTATTCAAATCATGACAATGTATTGAAGAAAGAAATATTAGTGGTAAAACACTAACCAAAGACATAACAAATATGTATAGAAATATTAATAATCCTTTGTGTGATATCATAGCTTTCCAAACAGATAAGCTAGATAATCAATTAAGAGATCCAATACAGTTTGATAATTGTAATTTAAAAATATTTGGCTTGATATTGATAGTATTAGATATCCGGAAGAACTATTGAATTTAGATTTAAAAAAAGAAAAATTTAATATTGCTTATGATATGTTGATGGATTATAAGCATGTTTATAATAGGTAGATTACATCGAGATTTGTCTTTAATGTATATAAGTCCACAACAATTTAAAGATACCAGACCATTTTTTGTAATTAATATGAGTAGGCAGCCATCACAGATTTCTGGATCTAAAACAAGTATTGTCTTACATGCAGACTTTAATGAAGATGTGCCTGCTACCATTTGTTATATTTGTTTAGTATCTGGTTCAGAATTTTTTTATGATCTTCCAAATAGGTAATACAATTAGAGAAAATATATAGATAATAATATCTTAATTAAATGGATTATTGTAAAAAATGTAATACAAAAAAGAACAATATATCAAAACCACCCGAACTTTATTAGGTTAGGTTAGGTTATTATTATTAAACTTTAAGTTTATTAGTTATTTAAACCAGCTAGAAAACATTTTGATACAAGATCTTTTATACAAAGAGGTATAAATGATACTTGGCAAGCTGATTTATACTGTTTTTATAGACCAAAATCAAAAATTATTGATCCCAATTATAATTTAAGAAATAAATATAATGCAATTAAAGTTAATGATAATCATAAGACATTGTATAAGGCTAATAATGGCTTTAAATATATTCTTAATGTCATCGATACATTTTCTAATTATGTTTATTCAATACCTTTGAAGACGAAGTCTGGATTGGAAGTATCTAAAGCATTTTCACAAATATTTAAATATATTGTACCAGAAAAATTACATGTTGATAAAGGAAAAGAATTTTATAATAAAGATTTAAAACAATTACTAAACAAATATAACATAACAATGTATAGTACTGGTACTGATAAAAATAGTTCTATGATCGAATGTTTTAACCGTGCATTAGGTGATAAATTAAAGAAAGTACTTTATTTAAATAATGTCTCTGAATTGCCGAAGATTATTAAGACATATAACAATACATACCATAGAACAATAAAAATGAAACCTGTTGAAGTTAATAAGAATAATGAGTATGATTTACATAATAGTGTTTATAGCTATGATATTAGTAATTCTATACCTAAATTTGAGATAAATGATAGAGTTAGATTATCATCAATAATTGATGTATATAGAAATAAATTAAAAACAAATTGGTCTAAGGAAATATTTACAATTGAAAAAGTTTTTATATCAAATGTTGCTTATTATAAAATTTATGATATAGAAGGTACATTTTATGAAGAAGAATTACTGTTATCATTATTATAACTCTATGAATAATGTTTTTTTGTATTGTTTAATAGGTAAAATATAAATTTAGATTCATTTAAAAATAGTTTATATTTTTTGTAATTTTAACAGATGTCTAGATTTTTTTGTAATTTTTAACATAAAAATATAAGGTTGGTTTTTTTTAATGTTTATGTTTTTTATGGTTTTTTTTATGATTTTTAATGTTAATAAAAAAATAAAAGTGTGCTCAAGTGCCCCACTTACTACTAATATATTATACACTTATTAATTATTATCGGATATTCTCTGTCAATTAGGTGATAGTAAGTCAATTTAATTTTAAATAATTATTTAATTTTACACGATTTATAACATGCATCTTATATATGTTTAATGTTTAATCTTACCTATTTTTATATTATATCCAACATCATTTAAATAAGTAGGGTGATTTTTTTTTAATATCTGTGTTATGTATTATAAATATGAATAATAACATAAACGTATTATATAGACATTTATTGTTGACAGTATAAATCGTAATGACGTACAATATATTTCTACTCGCTAATAACAGTCCCCACCGATCGTAATATGATACTTATGATTATTGTTAGTATAAACAGTATAGGTGTAATATCAAATAATATAAATGCTGAATATGCAACATCTTTTTCCTTAAAAAAAAATATATATATATATAAGTAGTATTTTGTGTATTGCTTAATCGCTATGTTAGTGTGTTAGTAAGTTTAATTACATTAATTATAATCACTTGGAGAATATCGCTGAGGTGGTTTTCTAGATCTAATTGGTCTGGGTGTTTTATTTATTATTATAGTATCAGGATTTTGTTTTGCACCTACGATTTCGATATTTTCAGTATTTTCATTTATTTGTCTAGTGGGTGTAAGTGAAATTGAATTATTCGCTGGTGTCAGCGATTTATCAATGAGTAATTGATCATTGTGTCTCTTCCAAATAGTTCCGTCATCGAGCTCTACATCGTGTGTATTACAACTAATGGATTTGATAATTTTACCCTTTTGCCATTTATTGTTATTATTCCTATAATCTCTAGCTAAAACATTATCACCTGTATTAAATGATACTATCCTATTACCACCATTGTTTATTTGTGATATTTGTCGTTCAATAACCACTTCACTTGTATTCGGCATTAACGCGTCAAATTGTAAACGTGTTGATCGACCTAACATTAGTTTAGCTGGCGTTTCTCGTGTTGTTGAATGAGGTGTATTACGATACATCAAAAGAAATGTATATAATTGGGATTGTGCAGTCGAGCATTTAAAAAAAAATTTTTTTATTGTTTTGACTGCTGATTCCGCACAGCCGTTTGATTCTGGGTGAAATGGAGCGCCTGTCATATGCCTTATACCTAGATTTTTGCAATATGCTTGAAATTCAAAACCAGTGAAACATTTTGCACCATCTGATGTAATTGTTTTTGGAATTCCAAATCGTGCTATCGTTTCTGAAAATTTTTGAATAACAATTTCTGCTGTCATAGAATTTATTTGAAATACTTCTAACCATTTTGTGGTTGCGTCAACAATGACAAAAAAATATTTATTTTGAAATGGTCCAAGAAAATCGCAATGCACTCTAGTCCACGGTTTTTCTGGCCATTTCCAAGGTGATGTTACAGATTTTGGCGGATTTTGCCTGACATTAATACAATTGTCGCAACTTTGTGTGATATTTTCGATTTCTTTGTCCATTCCTGGCCACCAAAAGTATGATCTCGCTAAACTTTTCATACTGGAAGAACCCATATGACACGAATGAAGTTCCTTGAGTATATTATTTCGAAATTTAGCTGGTATAATAACACGGTAACCCCATAATAGACATCCCTGTTCCACTGCAATTTGAGTTTTTCGTAAATTATATGAATTAAGTTCTAAATTTTTAGAAAAATCACTATTCCATTCTCCTGTTTTGACTGCGTTTAATACTTTGGCGAGAATTGTGTCTCTACTTGTTTCAATTTTTATTTTAGACCAGTCTAATGTGAAAGGCGATTGTTCGTGAATAAAATTAAGACTAATACATTCTTCATTATGATTTTCAATTTTTAATTTTGAACTTTTTATTCGTGATAAAAAATCGGCTGTATTATCTTCGGATTTTACATATTTTATGTCGAAATCGAATGATGATAAAATATAGGCCCATCGTTGTAACCTATTAGCCGCGTAAATTGGGATACCTTTCTTATCACCGAAAATATATATTAACGGTTTATGGTCGGTTTCTAATAGAAAATGCCTACCATATAAATAGTCATAAAATTTCGTAACCCCGTAAACAATTGCTAAAGCTTCTTTTTCAATTTGTGGAAATTTACATTCTGACGCAGATAGAACTCTTGATGCATATGCTATAGGTTTTTCAGTACGATCTAGGTACACATGAGAAAGAACTGCGCCTAGTGCATAAGATGATGAGTCTACAACGAGTTTAATCGGAATATTATGATCATAATGTGCCAATACGGGTTTCGAAATTAAAATTTTTTTGACTTTATTGAATGCTTGGTCACATTTTGGTGTCCAATTCCATTCACTGCCGTTACGCAAAAGAGTGTACAATGGTTTTAAAATATTTGCAGCGTTTGGAATAAATTTTATATAATACGTAACTAAACCTAAAAATGATTTTAGCAATGTTTTATTTTCTGGGACAATGGCATCGTTTATAACATCTGTGTGTTTTGTTAGTGTGTGTAAACCATTTTCATCTAACCTGTGACCCAAATATTCAATTGACTTTTGCATAAATTTGCATTTATTCAACTTTACTCTGAAACCTGCATTTTACAATACATTTAGTAATTTGTCTAAACGAGCATTGTGCTCTGTGATAGTGGAACCTGCAACAATAATGTCGTCTTGGAATATACCTATGCCCTCAAGATCTGCTGTTGAAGTTTCCATAGCTTCTTGAAACTCCCCTGCTGACGACTTTATTCCAAAAGGGTTACGTGTATAGCTAAATAAACCTTTATGTGTGTTAATAGTGGTATATTTGCGATCAGATTCTTTAATAACCATTTGTTGGTATGCGTCTTTTAAATCTATTTTCGAAAAATATTTTGAACCACTAATATTTGCATATAAATGTTCTATTTTTGGAAGAGGGTATTCAGTCCCTTCTAATACCGGATTTATTGTTATTTTAAAATCACCGCAAATTCTAACCGTGCCGTCTGGTTTTAATATTGGTACTATTGGAGTTGCCCATTCACTGTGGTCGACGGGAACTAAAATGTTGCTTTTAATTAAACGCTCAATTTCGGTTTCAACTTTTCCCTTTAATGCTAATGGAATAGACCTATGTTTGTAAAATTTAGGTACTGCCCCCGCTTTGATATTTAATGAAATTTCGTATTTGTTAAAAGTGCCTATTTCATCTTTAAAAACATTGTTATATTTTTTTATAATACTATCGACACTTACGTCATTTTCAATACTAAACAAGGTAAAACATTTTATGTTTTTTATATCATTTCGACCTATTAATGGAGGACCACCATTGTCGATAACATAAAGGCACATTGTAAATTTTTTATTTTGGTACACCGAATCGACAAATATTTTTCCTATCGGTTTAATGTCGTTGCCGACGTAATCAGATAGCGAAATGTCATTTTTTTTAAATTTGATATGACTAAACAGTTGATGATATAATCTTTTTGAAATTACGCTATGTTGTGAACCGGTATCAATTTCGAAGCTTACATTATTGTTTTGTACAATTAAATTAACTGTAAACGGTTTCACCGCTTTATTTTGAAAATTTTGATCAATTATGGAAAAAAAAGTATTCGAAAGATCATAATTAACTGTTTCGTCATCATCATTATTATCATACAAAAATTTATTTTGTGTTTTTATATTTTTCTTTTCTTTCTTACCCTTTTTACATACGGTGGACAAATTACCTTTTTCACCACAATTGTTGCACTCGAAGTCCTTGTATCTGCAGTCTTTTTGAAAATGATTGGAACGGCCACAAATCCCGCATTTGATTTTTGACTCCTTGTATGTGTTGAACCCCTGCTTGGCTGTATGTCCATTATTTTTTTGTTGGTACTTCAAGTCTGCGTATTCTTCTTTTTTCCAGCCACTCTTGTCATTTATTGCAGCTTCTTTGGCTGTCACGATTTCCATTAGATTTGAATATGTAACTCCAATTTTTGAGGCATCCTCTTCTAACAGACGATCTTGGATTGGTCCTGAACCCATTCCGAAAACAAATATGTCTCTAATGACTGTTGTTAGTTCCAACGAAAACCCACATTTTGAAGCAAGATTTTTGACACGTGCACCCCATTGGCACACCGATTCATCTTGTCTTTGTTTAGCTTGATAAAATGTATACCTAGCCGCGAAGTACGATTTTATTGGTTTGAAATATTTGTTCAAACTTTTCATTAGAGTTTCATACTCAACATCGTTTGGCGTGCTAGGAACACATAAACTAAAAAGTACTTTGTGAATTTCCTCACTGACTGATGATAATATAATGGCTCTTTTTTGAATATTATTTTCGATGGCATTTGCTAAAAAAAAATTTGTCAATTTTGACTCAAAAATTGTGATATCCATACCTGTTTCAAAGTTTCCAGGTGACCCAATAACTTGATTGAAGTTCGTTATGGATTCTGTCTTAGGAGTTGCCATTTTGTATTAGTATGAATACAATACTTGAAACTTCTAATGCACTAGTGATTACGATTAAATTATTATTTTCTTCGTCGCCAATTTGTTATGTATTATAAATATAAATAATAACATAAACGTATTATATAGACATTTATTGTTAACAGTATAAATCGTAATGACGTACAATATATTTCTACTCGCTAATAACCGATGGACAGTCCCCACCGATCGTAATATGATACTTATGATTATTGTTAGTATAAACAGTATAGGTGTAATATCATATAATATAAATGCTGAATATGCAACAATCTGTATTCAATTTTCCAATTTACTAAAAAAAAAAAAATCGTTAGTTATTTTGTATTATAATTCTATGCATGGCCTGAATATAGACATATAAGTATGAATATTTTATCACTGAAAACTATATTTCAATTTAAGTTCAAATGATTTTTCTACCCTAATTACTATATTTTTAAATTTATATTCTAGCGAAAAACGTTAAAATTCATTGAAAACATTTCAAATAAATCACTTGATTTTCCACATTAATCATAACATTTGATGAATATTTCATAATTATAAAATATGTTATACACTCATTAATTATTATCGGATATTCTCTGTCTATTAGCTGAAAGTAAGTTGATTTAATTTGAAATAACTATTTAATTTTACACGATTAATAATATGCATCTTAAATATGTTTAAAGTTTAATCTTATTTTTTTTTTTAAATATCTGTATTCAATTTTCTGAGTTCCTATAAAAAATCTGCTAGTTATAATCTATTATAATTATATATTTACCTTAATCCACTTATTTATAATGTTGAATTCTATGCATGGCATGATAGTAGGCACATGTATAAGTATGAATATTTTATAACTAAGAACTTGTATTTCAAATTAAGTTCAAATGATTTTTCTACACTAATGATTATATTTTGAAATTAAATTCTACCGAAAAACGTTAAAATTAATTGCAAACATTACAAATTAATCACTTGATTTTCCACTTTAGTATTTGATGAATATTTTATTATTATAAAATTAATTGTACACTTATTTATTATTATCGGGTATTCTCTGTCTATTATAGAGCAATGTAAGTTGATTTAATTTCAAAAAATTATATAATTTTACATGATTTATAATATGCATCTAAAAACCTTTAAAATTGAATCTTATGTTTATATAATGTTCAACATAATTTAGATAAGAAATGTGATTTTTTTTTAAATTATCTGCATTCAATTTTCCTAGTTTCTAAAAAAAAAATAAAGCTGTTATTTATAATTTATTATAATTAAATATTTACATTAAACTATGTGTTTGTAATGTTTATTTCAATGGATGGCCTGATAGGTAGTAGACATACCTATAAGAATGAATATGTTATAACTATGAACTATATTAAATAAGGTTCTAATGATTTTTCTACCCTAATTATTATATTTCGAAATTTATATTCTGCCGGAAAAATTGAAAATTCATGGCAAACACTTCAAATCAATCACTTGATTTTCCACTTTAATCATTACATTTGATGAATAATGTTATAATTATAAAATATATTATACACTTATTTATTATTATCGGGTATTCTCTCTCAATTATAGTATTAAGTAAGTTGATTTAATTTTAAATAATTATATAATTTCACACGATTTATAACATGTATCTTTTAAATACCTTTAAAGTTATATCTTATGTTTAAATTATATTAAACATGATTTAAAGAAGTAGTGTAATATTATTTTAAATATCTGCATTCAATTTTCCGTGTTCTAAAATAATAAAGCTGTTAGTTATAATCTATTATAATTAAATATTAACCTTAAATTACGGGTTGTAACGTCACGGAATTTGTAGCCTTATAAATCATAATAACAATCCCCGAACACACCTATTGCTAACGTTGTTGACAATTCAACGCACCTTTATTCCTATAACCATTAGTAATAAAACGTAGATATCGCGCGCTAATGCACCAATGACCGCAGCGTTATGCAATAAATGTTCCCCGTTTCCCCCTTCATCAGTTCGTCATCGACGTGCCGTGGTTGCCCGCCGCCCGTCGCCTCCAGCGATTTCGTCGCGTCCGCCGGTACAGCCCGCATGTAATACTGTACTCCCACGATATAATTGTAATAATCCCGCAAAAGTACGACACTGAGCTGCCCCACTACACAAATGAAGCATCAAGTTCCGTCGACGGCCGTAGGCACACCGCCACCGTCATTCGCTTGACATTTTCTTTTTCAACGGCTACAACTACACTTTCGTGCAGAGCTACCGACTGTCTGCCGGATACCTCGTGAGCCTAGGTGCCGCACACAATACCACGTTGGGTCCTGGTGTATTTTGTTTTTTTTCTACGTTGTCAACCCGGTCACCAGCCAAAATGATGGGCTAAGCTAACCACTACGGGCCCGAGGCGGGCGGAGCCAACACCGTGCAGCTCAAAAGTCGTAATTATTTTTCCCCCAACATTCCCCTTTTTTCATTTTGATTATGTATCACTACAACTTATTTCATCTTATGCTCCATTTTTCCTAATAGGTGCCCCGGTAACCGTCATGCGGAGCCGTGGGTATTTTCCTTTAATACATATATTTAAGAGTATAATGTGTCATACCGACGGATGATTATCATTCCGTGCCGGTAACCGCTTGTCGGAGCCGTAGCATTATATCTTGTATTTTTCTCCATTACTTTCCTTATAACTTTGCCATGTGCTAAATTATTATATATTTTTTCCTGTATTTTATGCACTTTGCCATGTGCTAAATTATTATATATTTTTTCCCTGTATTTTATGCACTTTGCCATGTGCTAAATTATTATATATTTTCTGAATTGCAATTTCCATGTGCCTAATGTTATATTATTTTATTCATGTTGTTTGAAACACAACATTTACTTATAACCGTGTAAAATATAACTATATGATTACCTTATATTCTGTCACATTTTTTTTATTAATATTATTTTTTACTTTTTCCCCTTTTTAAATAAATCTTTGGGATTCATTTCCCACTGCGTGTATAAAAGCCTGCAAGTTCCACCGACTTGGCCTTCGGGCCAACACGCGGTGCGGCCTGCAGGTCACAATGTAAGTGTTCCCCTTACATTGTGGGTGGTATAAAGAGCCTTTAAAAACTCTATACTCTCACAGGGTTTATAATGTTTACTTCTATGCATGGCCTGATAGTAGACATATAAGTAAGAATATGTTATAATTATGAAATCTAATTCAAATTAAGTTCAAATGATTTTTCTAATCTTATTACCATGTTTTGAAATTTATATTTTACCAAAAAACTTTAAAATTCATTGCAAACATTTCAAATAAATCACTTGATTCTCCACTTTAATCATAACATTTTATGAATATTTCATAATTATAAAATATATTATACACTTATTTATTACTATCGGGTATTCTCTGTCTATTATAGAAACAGGTAAGTTGATTTAATTTTAAATAATTATTTAATTTTACACGATTTATAATATGCCTCTTAAATATGTTTAAAGTTTAATCTTATGATTATAAGTAAGATAAAAATGTATGTTCTGGTGCCTAGCCCTTGGCCCCTTGACCCTACTAGCCACTGCTGATCCCCTGACCCTCCGCACCCGAACCCGCACCCGCACCATGCGCACCCGGACGCTCTTCGTGCATGAGATATATATTATTCATGTTATCACTTATCAGTTATCGCTTATCATATAATATCCGCGCAAGACGTGTACAATGTTGATATATGACGGGAAAAAACAATTAACTAGGCAAATAAAAATATATTTATTTTAATAAAATATAAAAAAAATAAATATTATGTATCAAATATAACATTAGTTTTACTGTAATACGCAATCATAATAATATAAATTATATTTAATATCTTTTGAAAAAAACGACATGGTCGATTTATATGTAGGCGGCTTTTTCAAAGGACTATCGTGAGCATAGCTCGTCTTTTAGCGGCAGATATCCTTTTTGACTCTCCTTTTATGTAACACTCTTTTATTTTACCCTTATACTAGTAAGCGTGTGTGCCGTTACTCTTTTTGTCATTGGTATATTATTATTTGTGACCGATTTATATGTGGGACGAGTGTAGATGGGTAAGGGTTAACGGGAACCTGGGAACTGCATTGTTCTTTGGTGGCAGATAACCTTTTATGTAAGAAAGTAACACTCTTTGCTTTTACCGTTAAACCGCTTTCTTAGACTATAGTCCTCTCTTGTGTCATTGGTAATTTATAGCGCTCGCCGACCGCAGTGTAGAAATGTTATGATTTGAGAAGACAGGTGTTCAAACACTGCCGATACGGGATGCTGACCAGTGAGTGTAGAAGGCTTTTTTCAAAGGATTATCGTGAGCATGGTTCGTCCTTTGGCAGGCAGATATTCTTTTTGACTCTCCTTTTATATCACACTCTTTAGTTTTACAGCTATACAGCTTTCTCAGACCATAGTCTTCTCTTTATTGTTGTATTTGATGTGACCGATTTATATGTAGGACGAGTGTAAGCGGTTAAGGTTTAACGTGAACCTGGGAACTACGTTGTCTTTTGGCAGCAGATAACCCCCTCCCAGTTTGATCAGCGCATGCGTAGATAAAATGTCCTAAAACATCTAGAGACTCTTGACTGTAAGAGTTGGCAGTCGTTTATCTACCATAATCCGTAGTTAACGTAAAAATTGCTCGTTCTGTCTTTAAAATATTTTCGTGAGGTTTTATTTTACTGTTTAAAATAAATATTAACATGGCTGGTTCGATCAAAAACATGGCTGTCGTATACCCGAAATAATTTAAATATATTCCACCTACGTCGCAAGCTGAACTCGTCGAATCCGCAAGCTACACACTTTATTTTGCAGCCCGTAAGTTTGTGTATATCGGTATTGACCCGACTGAAAAGTAACAAGTCGTTGTCCATTTATTAACTTCATCATGACATGTCAAAATAACACCAGAATCTCTAAGACGCATATTTTCGCTGATGTGGAATATTCTGTCATTCGTATTGGAGCAACCCGAGAAATATAAGCGTATTTTATTTTTGGAAACCAAATTTTATAAAATATCCAGCATGATCCACAGCGGTAAAGATGTTCTTGTAATTGAATCAAAAACCGAAGACGGATGCAGAGTACTCTTAAATCGAGCTGATCTTATCATCTTCAATATCTCGAATGCTGTATTTTCGAGAGTATTGTGTGTAAAGAAATATACACCGCTCCATTATGTATAAAACAGACTGATAAGTTTGCGGCATACCTATGTGAGAAATGCGATCTCCTTAGACCACCACCGAAAAATTTAGAAGAGATAATAACATTCGTTAAGAACGTGCCAGACGATGGAACGGAGAAAACTTGTCCAAACTTGGTCGGCCAAATACAAATGTGAGCAGCTGTTCAACTAGCAGAATCTGTGCTAAACCAGATGTCGCATGAGGTAATTCATAAATATATATTATTATTATACACGGAAAAAAATAAAATATTTAATAAAAAAAATTGTTTTAGTCACAGAATCGTGAAATTGATTCACTGAAGTCACCATGCTTTCACCTATATCTAAACATACACGACGATCCACTACTCAGATATGCTACACTTAGACAGTCAGAGGTAATTTACATAAACATTTTTGTAAATAAAAACAATATTTATTTTTCACAGCAAAGTATAAGAATCCATGTTTTGAACGTTAATTCTAATCTCCTCATTATATGATAGAGCTGTGTTTGAATACGGCGTGAACGAATGGTAACTTTTTTGTGTTATCTTACAATCGTTGACATAGTCGGCCGTCACGTCTAAATATGAGTCATCCATCATTGCAAAGAACGAAGAAAATTTAAATTATTTTTTGTGAGCTTGATCTCGAGTTTTTTCGGTTTAGATGTAGACTTCTTAACGGCAGGCGGTATACTGAGAGGTTTTTTGATTGTAGCTCTTTTTAAATTAAATTTGAGTGCCATATCCAGGCGTTATTCGTAAATGAACTGTTATCGGTTCACCACGCAGATTAATTAGACAATTGTTCTGATATTTTAGCACGATATTTACCTTAGTTATTAAAGTCGTGTTGAGACCATAAAAAACTGGATGCCTAGGTACCTCAACGATTTTATATCCCGCAGGTACAGTAGGATAAAGCTCGTGTATGATCTGGCTCGGTGCTCCGTCACAGAATGAGCTGGTTATTAAATTACACTCTACTTTTATACAGTTTATTTTCATTATGTTTACTATATTTTCCGATTCTTGAGCAGCACCAGTAGTTTATACTACATTTCTAAAACCTAGCAATTTCGCTACGCTATTTTCGACCCCTAAATCGACTTCATGTAGCACGATATCGTACACTTAAATGTTCTGCTGTTTGTTTTTAATTCAAACATACTGATATAGTCGGGCATCATTTTTTGTATAATTGACTCCAACTGATCCAACTTATACGTCCCCGTAGGTATAATTACGTACTCGGTTGAATTCAGTCTCATTCCTGCGCTCGTCGGGATACGACGTGTGTAATGTACATTAGTGTCTTATCTTATTATTTACCCACCGTTCTAAATTTTAAAATAATGATGTCTAACTGTTTGAAGTGCAAGAAAACGGTAATTTCGGAAGACAAAATTGTTTGTTCTGAGTGCGATAACAATTATAATTTCACCTGTGGAGGTCTAAATACGCTATCTTTCCGAAAACTTTCTAAAAATACAAGAACCAGATGTGTCTGCAACGTATGTAAATGGGATATCTCAAAGAATAATATGGATACCAATCAACAGATTTCACATTACAAGACCTGGCTAATTCAGTTAAATTTATGGGTGAAAAATTCAATGATTTCAACGGTACTGTAAACAAATTACTTGAAGAAATGAAAGAAATACGTAAAGAGAACACACAACTTCATGAAAACAATAAGAGGCTTTCTCAAGATATTGAGAATCTCAAATATCGATTAGATAGCATTGAACAAAATAATCTTAATTCAACAATAGAAATAATTGGTATGCCTAAGGTAACCAATGAGAAATGTATAGATACAGTAACACAACTTGCGACAGTATTAAACACAGTCATAACCGTAAAGGAAGCTTATTGCGTTTCTATTACGGTGAATGGTGAACATAATATTATAGCCCGTCTTGCAAAGCCGGGTATGAAAAATGCCATAATCACTAACTGTAAACAAAATAAAACATTAAATCTATCCAACATTAATCCCGAGTGGTCTAATGATAAACGACTATATATAAATCAGCATCTCACTAAACATAAAAGACAATTACACGGTAAAGCTAGAGCCACACCAAAATAAAAGGTTACAAATACATATGGATCAACCAGGACGCAGATATTTTAATCAGAAAAGACGAAAATACAAAGGTACGAACAATTTTTACTGAACAAGATCTTCTCCTACTTCAATATCTCTCCGATAAATATAACTTTAGATTATTAATCTTGTTCTAATGAAACCCAATTGCTTGTACTACAATCACCGTATAGTTATTATCTGTTTTATTTTGTTATTAAAGATTATTCCACACTATATTTACGTAAACTTTGAATCAATTTGTATCCACCATTCATTATTTAATTCAATTTATATATATACATATATATATATATACTACCTATACCACACTGATATAACTTTATCTAAAACAAAAATAACCATCTCTTTATATCACAGTTATGGCTCATTACAATATATTATTTAATAATATTCTATCAAAACAATACCTAAATGATAAAATATACGTTCATGAATTAAAAAACAAAATGAATAACATAGACACAAGTTTTAATTTAATCAACATGAATATCTGTGGTATAAATAAACACATAGCTGACTTATCTTGTATAATTAAAGTAATCGGAAATCATGTTCATATTATCTCATTATCTGAAGCATGGCTAAATAAACATTTTGATAAAAATTTCGTATTTCTAAATAATTACCAAATAATCCATACAAATAATAACATTAACAAAAGTGACGGAGTTGTTCTGTTCATTAGAAACGATTGCATATTTACATACAAAGAATTAATATTTTCCGAAGCTAACTGTATAATAACGAATACAAAAATAAACAAGCACAATTACTGTATAATATCATTATACAGATCCCCAAATGGTAATGGAAACGTCTTTTTAGAACAGTTAAATATCTTCTACCTAAATTAATACATGATAACAAGAATATGAACATAGTTTTCTGTGGTGACAAAATATTAACTTACTAAACAATGATATCTGACTAATAACTACGTTAGTTTAATGTCACACTATGGATTTACCTCATTTGTTAACTCTCCTAATCGTATCTGGGATGGGGGTGAATCATGTGGTCAATTGACCACAAGTAGTATAAATGTACCATTCCTGGCACAGTCCTTAAATCCATCAGTAAAAGATCACAAAGAAAACAATGTGCAAAAAGATCAGACAATTGAAATGCAATAATTATTAAAATATTTTTCGCAAAACTTATAATATTAATAATTAAAAATTGAAATGCAATATTTCCCCAAAAATATTTTTCACAAAACTTATGAAATTAATAATTAAAAATTGAATTGCAATAATTATTAAAATATTTTTTATTTTTTTTACAAAACTTATGATATTAATAATTAAAATTGAAATGCAATAATTATTAAAAAGAAATTGAATACCTTAGTTAAAGGAATTGAAATGTATAATAAAACAATGGATACAACTATCAAAGATTTTAATAAATTATAAGAAAATGAAATAGAAAAATCAATATTAAATAATAAAATATTTGTTAAGTTTTGTAAATATGAATACTATATTACTAATAATAAAAATATTAAAATCATGAAATATAATCTTAATGCTATTCCTATTAAAGGAAATATTATAATTGTCGATCATGGACACAATATTTCTGGAAATGGAAACCCTTATGCTTCTAAAATACTAGAATCACCAACTTGGTTCGAAATTTGTAAGATAGCTAATGATTTAATAATTACAACAGATACTTTTTTATTCAAATATCTTTATGATATTTGTGTTTTTCAAGATTTAGGAAATATTAAAATTTGTTGTCTTGGCATGGGAGGTACAGATTCCGATCACAAATTGCTTAGAATATAACTAAATAATCGTCATTTTTTTAATAGAAATATTTCTATTAAAAATATCTTAATATATTATATTTAAATACATTTTTTATAATTGTCAATAAATTCTAAACATAGATGTCCACATATAGGAGGATCATTATAGTTTTGAAACTTGTCATTGTTATACCACAGATTATCATCACCTAAATAATTTAAAATTTCAGGAGGAGGAGTACTCGAAAATGAATCAAAATATATTTTTTAATTTTTAATTTTTTCTGTTTCGTTTTCTATGTTATTTCCTACCTTGGAATTGTTTTGGTCTTCAAACGTTATTTTTTTTTTAATTTTTTTTTTAAATTCATTTTCAATTTGTTTGATATCCATTTATTATATAAAAAATAATTTTCATCGTTCATCAATACTTAAAATATCATTACCTTTATTGTCATAGATAAAATTTTTTATTATGTCTATTGTTATGAAACCATATGTTTTTATTTTATTTTTTTTATCATATGTTTTACAATAAGTTCTAAAAATGTCTTTAAATTTGTCTAATGGTATAATTTTGCTAATAAAATCGGACCATATTTTTTCAATATAATAATTTGACTGATTAAAAACAATTATAACAGTTAAATTATTTCTTATTGTTTTTATATCTACTGAAGTATAACTTTGTGTTAAATAAATAACACTAATATTCTTTGATCTCGATCTTATAAAATATTCTATTATCAACTTTTGATCTTCTAAAAGAAAATCATCAATAACCACTACACTATTAGGTTCACAATCATCAACAGATATTATATCACCATTAGAAAAATGAATGTTTATAGAAGATATTCCATCAAATATTTTTTTTAATTTTTTATAAACTGGCTGATCAATATTTTTTGTAAAAATATATAGATTTTTATATGGAATCCAATAACTTATAATCATATTATACAACAAAGTTGTTTTACCACAGCCAGATGCTCCTACCACTAAAACTCGTGAAGGTATTTCAAATAAAGATTTTTCTTTACTATCTTGTAAACATGACTAGACAACCAACAAATATTTCTGTAACTAAACAAAATATTATTTTACATGTGGATTTCAATGAAGATTTACCTAAAAGTACAATTTGCTATGCATTTTTCGTCAGAAATTATGAATTTTTATTTGATATTGAAAAAGGAACAATTGAAGAATCTTTTACTGATTAAATTAGATAATAGATTTACACTTCTTTTAAGACAATTATTTTCATGTCTTTCTGACAACAATAATAGTACTCCACCTCTTTCTGGAATAAATTTTTGTGTTTTCAATAGAAATATTTCTATTGAAAAATAATTTTAATATTTATTTTGTTTTTCTTCAATTAGATCAAGATAAACAATAAAATCATCACCAAAATTAACAATATCACCATTTTGATCAAGAATATATATATTTATCTTTTGAATTGTTCTTACATTTACTTGTCTGTACATTATTGGATTACATCTTATAAAAAGATTATTTAAATCATAATAAAAAACAAACAAATGTTTCTCTTCGATAACTTTTTCATCAATAGATGAAACAGACTTTTCAATAAATTATGTTGCAATGTACTTCTAATAATTGTTTATTTATATTATTATCTAATTTTTCAGAATCTCCTACATGTTTATATAAAAAATTATTATCAATCCCTAAACTTAATTTTAAATTTTCGTCTATCAAACAAGTATTTTTTGAAGTTAATTTAATAAAATTATTATCATTTGGTAATTTGATATTTGAAGGTAATAAACTATTCAATTGATCAATTGAAGTTACCTTCAATTTCAGTTTTATATATTTTATCAATTTTTTTTGTTTGGCTAAATATAACACCGTTTATATTTTTTTAAAAA
Organism: Diuraphis noxia; assembly: GCF_037042655.1. Lineage (NCBI taxonomy): Eukaryota > Metazoa > Arthropoda > Insecta > Hemiptera > Aphididae > Diuraphis > Diuraphis noxia. The sequence goes on from NW_028301713.1 coordinate 16,043,891, forward strand.
CATTATGTATAAAAAATTGGTTTGTTTGATCCTGTTATTTTATATTCAATATCAGGAGCTAGTTTCCATGAATCAGGCCATACCCTATTTATAAGGATTAAATATCCCATATAATCAAAACCTAAACAATTTGATAAATATTCATCAAAACTTAGACCGATTGAGGCTGTAATATTTAAAAAATCATCAATTAATTCAAGACTTATTTTAGGAAAATCATAACAATTCATTAAATTTTCAATTTCATTTATTGTGTATATTCCTATTGGAATTTCAATCTTCAGTATTTCACCATTTCTAACTAATCTAATTGTACATTCTTGATCTATATTTATATATTTTTCTTCAGAACTAGGACAATACATTAAAGTATTACCAACTAATGAAAAATCAACTTCTGTATTTTCAAATCCTAAATTTTTTTTTTAATTTTTCATCTAATTTATAATATCAAGGAGATTCAATTTGAATTTTTTTATTATTATAAGATAAAAATACCCGTTCAATTAATTTATTTAAATATGAAATGCTATATATACCTTTTTTTTATATATATTTCTCTATGTTTAATTTCTATTTTACAATCTGATTCAATATTAATCAAATTTAAACTTTTTAAATACATTGATTCGAGACCTATTTTAAATTTATTATTATCATTGAATTCTGGTTGTGGTAAATGAATATAACCATTTTTTTTACTTTTATAAATACCATTTATAAAAGTTTATATATTTTTTTTTTCTAATTTATTCAAAATCAATCAAATGCATTGATTTTCCTTTGTTTAATTTTTTCATTCCTTTATAAATAAGATTAAATTTTGTTTACGAATTTTTATATAATGATATATTTTCATCTGTCATTTCATCATTACCTATCTAAATAACTATTTGGTAAAAATACTCTAATTTTATTATCTAATACAACAGTTATTGTTTTACCATGCTCTGTATCAAAATATTCGAAAAAAGTCACCTCATATTTTTTTCCTTGTTCTAATGTATCTAATTTTACAAAATCATATTGAGTGTTGCCGCATTTATTTAAAGATGCTTTAAAATTTTCCATTTCTATTATAAATTTATTATAATAAAAATAAAAAATTTTAAACATCGAAACATTAAAACATACATTTAAGCATAACAACATATCTACGTAAATCAATTAATTATGTTCACGTCGACGTTTAGTGTTTTTACGTTGTCGTTGTTGATTTTCACGTTCACGTTCACATTCACGTAGACATTGTTGATTTTCATATAAAAAGTTGCCGTGCAGATCTGCACGTCGACTTTTTATATAATTAATTTAACTTTTAACTTTTTCATTTCCCATTTCTATTATTTATTATAATAAAAATAAAAATTTTTAAACATCGAAACGTTAAAACATATATTAAAACATAACAACATAACTACGTTGAATAATTACGTATAACTGTATAACTATAAGCTGAATAATTACGTATAATAATATTTACGTATAATATTAATAATAATATATAATATATCAACGTTTGTGTAGCTAGACTGATTATTTTTTTTTAACATCCGTTATTGCAGTGTTATCTAATATATAGGGTGACAATAATACTTATTGTATACATTTACAGGATGTTATCATTTGTCGAATACCAATTTTATTATTTAAATAGTGTGTTTTATACTATTACACATGCCTGAGTAGTGTGGCTCAGTGGGTAAGGCGTTAGGCTTTGAATGCATTCATAGTATGTTCGATACTGGCTGGGGGGAATTTAGTCCTGGTAATTACAGCGCTACAGACAATGTGTGGTTTGTTCGTTAAGTAATGATACTTGGCGGGTTGAAATCGCTGTGGTGTCGCCTGTGATATCATTACTAATGTTCTCCTCACTGGTCCCTGGAGTCTACAAATAACACCTTCCTCACTGTGTTGTGCTACGATGAAGGCTCTTATCTACAACAAGTAGCCCCCCCCCTCCCCAGTTGTACAGATGATTGAAAAAAAAAAAATAAAAAAATTAAAAAGTGTGAGGAAAGCTGGTCAACTCAAACGTCTGTACAACTGGGGGGGGGGGGCTACTTAAGCAAATTTTTTGCATTTTTTTTTTCAATTTAAAATATTTTATTATTATTATTATTAAGTCTGATAATTCATTTAATATTTGATATTATCAAGTTGGAACAGCACATACATGTTTTATATACTTATCTACACTACATATTAAAAGTTTACCCTCCACTTCATGTTTTTGATTTAAGTACAACTCGGATGCTATTTATGTTAGAATGTTCATGTTTTGATTAAACATTTTTAATTTTAATTCTTTTTAAGTCCCTCTCAAAGCCTGATAGTCTAAAACCATTTCCAAAGATTTTTGAAAAAATTTCTGTAATTTAAAATGAGCGATGAATTATTACAAACTATACATTGCCTTAAATTTAAAAAAAGAACAAACAATTTTAATCCTATTAAAATTCAAACAGTTAATGGTCGATGGAGAATTTCAACAAAATGTTTGGATTGTAAAACAAATGAAAGTAAATTTACATCACCTGAAATTGAACAACCCGTCACCAATAAATCTATAAATCAAAATATTTCAAATAATACAGACAAATTTTTATTAGCTAAAGAACTTCATAAACCAGCCAGATTAAGATTTCCTAAAAGAAGGATTATCACTAAAGGTATTGATGATCTATGGGCTGCTGATTTAGTTATAATGAGAAATTATTCAAATAAAAATGAAGGTTATTGTTATATAATTACTGTTATAGATACTTTTTCAAAATTTGCATGGGTATTTCCACTCAAAAATAAAGATGGTATTAGTGTTTCAAAAGCATTTGAAAAAAATAATAAAACAAGCTAAATCACAAAAACATCAACCACCAAAATTACTACATGTTGATAAAGGCTTGGAGTTTGTAAATAAACATTTTAAACAAACTTTGGAAAAATATAATATTCATATGTATCATACACAAAACGAAGAAAAATCTGCAATTATTGAGCGTTTTAATAGAACATTAAACGGAAAAATGAGAATATATTTTGAAGTTCAAAATTCTAAAAAATGGATTAAAATTTTACAAACATTATTAGATGAATATAATTTCAATGATATACATAGAGCTATTGGTATGAAACCTTGTGAAGTAAATAAATCTAACGAAAACAATGTTCTACACAAATTATTTTCTACAAAAAACAAAACTAAATCAAAAATTAGTGTAGGTGATAGAGTAAGAATAAAAGCTTTTAAAAAAACATTTGGTAATAAATATAGTAATAATTGGACAAGAGAAATATTTATAGTTAATGAAATTTTAAACACAAATCCTATAACCTATACAATTATAGATTTAAATAATGAAGAGGTTGAAGGGAGTTTTTATAACGAAGAAATGCAAAAAACAAAATTTTAAATGATATTTTTAATAGAAATTATTCTGTTAAAAATTTGAATGCAAAAAAAAAATAATATGGAATAGGTATAATAAAGAATGGATGGATTAAATACAATTGTACCCATAGTTAAAGAAATTGATAACAATAATAAAATGAATATCAAAAATTGTGATAAATGTAACTTAACACTTGATAGCAAAAATTGGGCTGCTCATTTGAAATCTATTCGTCATCAATAAAATGATATAGATCAAACAATTGTACCTTTTAGATATAATAAAACATACAAAGGTATACCAATTAATCAAGAAAAACAAAACAAATATAATTATTTGAAATTAATGAAAAATGATATTAAAAAAAAAAATGAAAAAATTTTCAAAAAAAGATAATTTATATGTTGAATTTTGTGCTTTTGAATATCATGATAATACTGAATCAATTAAATATAATCTACATAAAATTCCAATTTATGGAAATATTTTCATTATTGATCAAGAAGATGATAATACTAGAAATCCTTATATTTCTAAACGATTACATTCACCAAGTTGGTTAGAACTTTGTAGAATAGCCAACGATATGATAATTACAACAGGTGATTATAGACATCGTTTTCTAGAAGATGTTAATGTTTTTCAAGATTTAGGAAATATGAAAATGTGTAAATTTATTATGGGATCTTAATATTAAAATAATATTAAATTAAATAAATCGACTATATGTTTCACATTGTTTTTAAATGACATGAGTTAAAGGAAGTGATATCTATAATACAACAGACGAGAGGTGGGATAGTAAGTAGGTCAACTCTTATCAGATTTTAAAAGTGTATTTTTAATAGAATAATTTCTATTAAAAAATTGACTGTAAAAAAAATATATATATAATATGATAATGAATGAACCGTTTAAATAAAAATGAACCTTTAGTTAAAGGAAATGTTAACTATAATAAAATGGAGAACAAAAAAACATATCCTAACAAAACTTGTGATAAATGTAACTTAACAGTTACTTACAAAAATTGGTCTAGACATTTGAAATCTATTCGTCATCAAACAAATTATGTAGATCAAACAATTAAACCTAAATTTAATAAAATGTACAAAAAAATGTCAACAAAACCAATAAGAACAAAAAAAGAAGAATACCAAAACCACAACAACAAATAAGATTAAAAAAAGAAAGAATACCAAAACCACATAAGGTTTTCAAATTTAGTGCAAAAATGTTTGAAAAGAAAGATAATCGACCTATTCGACCTATTCTAAAAATTGAAGAAACTGCATTTAAAAGTAGATTATAACTTATGTTATTGAAAATAACATGGGTATTAAAGATCCACAAGTGTTTTTAAATCGTTTAGATAACCCAGTAATAGGACTCATTAAACGTGAATTAAAAAAGAAAGATTTAAAAGTAAATATTATGATGTTAGCTATATATAAGGAAGGTAAATCTGAAGAAGATATGATATATAAAGAATGTAATCTTAAAACACAAAATGAAATTTTAACAAAAAATTCTAACTTAAATGAGTTTTATACAAATGTAAAAATTACAATTGTAAATGAAATAGAAGATTTTGTAATGAAAGAATCTCAATGGAGACTTGATCAAATTTTAAGTTTGGGAATAAATATAAATAAATATGTTCCTTTTAAAGGTTCTTCATATATTCCATTACCTGAAGATATTCAAAATAAACACGCTGTTATAAATGTTCAAAATGAAGATGATAAATGTTTTCTTTGATAAGTACTCTCTGCTTTACACCTTGCTGAACAAAATGCACAAAGAGTTACAAAATGTAAAAAATGGGAAAATGAATTTGATGAAGACTTAAAAGGTATTTCTTTTCCAGTAAAAACTACAGACGTTCCAAAATTTGTTAAAAGAACAAAATATATTTCTATTAATATTTACTATCTAGAAGAATAAGGACAATATATAAATATAATTTTACCACTAGAAATAACTAAAATTGAAAAAACTAATCATATAGATTTGTTGTATTTAAGAGAGGATAATGAGAATAAAGGTCATTATTGTTGGATTAAGGATTTATGGAAACTTGTTGGGAGTCAAATTACAAAAGATGGTCAAAAAAGAAAGTTATGTAAAATGTGTTTAAATAGTTTTGATACAGAAAATAAGTTAAATGAACATAAACATTATTGTTGTAATAATAAAGCAGCTAAAATGATTCTACCAGAACCTTTTAATAAAACTTTAGAATTTGAGAAGTATAATCATTCTTTTAGAATCCCTTTTTAGATTAATGTTGACTATGAATGTACACTCGTACCAATATACACTTGTCAACCAAATGATAAAGAGTCTTTTACAAAATGTTATCAGAAACATATACCTAATAATTTTTGTTACTATATTAAATATAGTAATGGTGATTATAAACCTCCTGTAGTATATTCTGGTCCAAATGTAGCTCAAGAATTTTTAAGATGTATGTATGATGAAGAAACAGCTATTTCAGAAATATATGATAAAATAGTTCCTAAGGAATTAATGACTGCAAACAAAAAAAATAATTTTAATAATTCTAATAAATGTCATATATGTGAAAGATTATTAAGTGAGTTACCTCCAAGATTAGAGAAAAAATTAAAAATCTTTCACAATGCTATTGAATATTATAAAGAATATAATGATGATGAAAATATTGAAAAATATCAAAATCTAAGGAAAAAATAAATAAAAACATTAATATGAGAAAAGTTTGTGATCATGATCATTTGACAGGAAAATATAGAGGGGCGGCTCATTCTATATGTAATCTTCTTTATCAAAATCCTAAATTTATCCCAATTGTATGTCATAATCTTTCAGGTTATGATGACCATCTATTTATAAAAGAATTTGGGAATGATGACAATGATATAAAACTAATTTCAAGTAATGAGGAAAAATATTTTTCGTTTTCAAAAATTATAGAACGTACAAAAGTTATCAAAGGTGAAGAAACAATATTAACAACAGAATTAAGATTTATTGATTCATTTAAATTTTTACCAAGTTCTTTAGATAAACTAGCAAATAATCTTGAAAAACATCAATTTAAAGAACTTAGTAAATATTTTCCTAAAAAACATTTAAATTTAATAACTAGGAAGTTAGCTTATCCTTATGAGTATATGGATTCTGAAGAAAAATTTAATGAAACATGTTTACCACCTATAGAAAATTTTTATAGTTCTCTCACTGATAAAAATATAACCAAAGAGGAATATGAAAACTCACAAAAAATTTGGAAAGTATTTAATATACAAAATCTTCGTGAATTCACCAGATTATATAATAAGATCGATGTTTTACTATTAACAGATATAATAGAAAATTTTAGAGACATTTCTTTAAAAAATTATAAATTAGATCCTCTGTGGTATTACACAACAGGATTTGCGTGGGATAGCATGTTAGGAATGACAAAAATAAAACTAGATTTATTAACAGATATCGATCAAATATTGATGTTTGAATCCGGAATAAGAGGGGGCTTATCTCAATGTAGTCAAAGATATTCTAAAGCAAATAATAAATATATGGGAAAAAATTTTAATACTCTTAAGGAATCAATATTCTTACAATACTTGGATGCAAATAATCTTTATGGATGGGCAATGAGTAAATATTTACCTACTAGAGATTTCAAATGGATTGATAATCTGAATAATTTTGATGTAATGAATATTTCTGATGAATCACCTAAAGGTTATATTTTAGAAGTTGATTTAGCTTATCCTAAAGAACTTCATGATCTACATTCAGATTTCCCTTTAGCGCCAGAAAGACATTTTGATGGTGAACAACTCCCAAAATTATTAACAACTTTGTATGATAAGAAAAAATATATAATACATTATGAAACGTTAAAATTATATATTAAATTAGGTTTAAAGATAGAGAAAATTCATAGAGTGTTAGAATTTAGTCAATCTCCTTGGTTAAAAGTTTATATTGATTTCAATACTAATCTTAGATCAAAAGCTAAGAATGAGTTTGAAAAAGAATATTTTAAATTAATGAACAATAGTGTTTATGGACGTACTATGATGAATGTTAGAAATCATGTTGGTATAAGATTATGTTCTAATGTGTCAAAACTAGACAAATTAATTGTGAGACCAAATTTTGATAGAAGGACAATTTTTACAGAAAATTTAGCTGCAATCCATATGAAAAGAACACAAATAACTTTCAAACAACCAATTTATATAGGAATGTGTGTTTTAGATTTATCTAAATTATTAATGTATGATTTTTATTGTAATATACTAAAGAAAAAATATGGAAATAGAGTTAGATTGTTATATACTGATACAGACTCATTAATAATAGAAATAAAAATTGATGATTTCTATCAGGATATGAAAATTAATTTAGATCATTTTGATACATCTGATTATCCAAAAGATAATATTTATGATCTACCTTTAATTAACAAAAAAGTTTTAGGTAAGTTTAAAGATGAGTTGAGTGGAAAAATTATGACAGAATTTATAGGTTTAAGATCTAAATTATATTCACATACAATTTTAGATAGTGAAAATAAAATAAAAAAGCTAAAGGTGTTAAAAAAATGTAGTGGAAAATAAAATATGTTTTAATGACTTTAAGAATTGTTTATTTGATAAAACCCAGAAATATGTTAAACAAAATTTATTTAGAACAAAGAAACATGATATTTTTACTGTAGAACAAAACAAAACAGCTTTAAGTGCTTATGATGATAAAAGGTTTGTTTTGGAAAATGGTATTGATACTTTAGCTTGGCGACATCATAAAACAAATATAGATAGAAATAATTTTGTAAACCATCTTAATACATTAATTAAAAACCAAAATAATAAAGATTGAAAATATAATATAATAAAATATTTTGCGATTATATACTGCATTTCAATTTTTAATTATTAATATTATAAGTTTTGCGAAAAATATTTTAATAATTATTGCATTTCAATTGTCTGATCTTTTTGCACATTGTTTTCTTTGTGATCTTTTACTGATGGATTTTAAGGACTGTGCCAGGAATTGTACATCTATACTACTACCACATATTCATAAAAACAATAACTAACTTCAATATTGATAATGCTGTCATATTAGAATCAACAATCACAGATCACTTTCCTTCATTTATTAAAATTACCCCTTATAATATTTCAAAAAATAAAAGTAAAAAAACTATAAATGAATCAGATTTATATAAATCATTCAACAAAAATACCTTTAAATCGCTAATAAAAAAGGTACAATGGCAAAATATGATTAATTTAACTTCTTCTGATAAAACGATTGAATCTTATAGGTACTAATATGATAAAGAACACAGCAGAAAAGGCGTATAATAATTCAACCAGAAATTGAATATTTAAAATAAAACCATGGATTACAACTGAAATACTGAATAGCATAAAAGAAAGAAATATATTACACGTCCAGTCGAGGATAAAACCTTACAATCTACAATTAAAGGACAAATTTAAAAAATGTAAAAATTATTTAAATAGTGCCATCAAAAAAGCTAAATTTGATTTTTACAAAGAAAAAATTAAAAAATGTAATAACGACCCAAAATTGATTTGGAAAACTATTAAAGAAGCCACACAAGGTCATCCAAATACTAAAATTAAAACGTTACAAATAGATATAAATAATACCACATACACAAATAAAACGCAACCTTTTAAAATAGCAGAACATTTCAATGAATATTTTGCAAATATAACCTCAAAAAGTGCAAACAATTACATTAATACAACCGAGAGTTCCGTAGACAATATAGATCCATCATTACCTCTCCAATCTCTATACATAAGGAAAACTAATTTAAGTGAAATAAAAAACATAATTTCGTCCTTAAAATATGGTACAGCTCCGGGCTATGACAAAATTTCAACAGTTATGATTATATTACTTGATGACAGGGCTCTTGAACCATTAGTACTTATAATAAACAACATAATTAATACAAGAGTAGTCCCAACCAGTTTCAAAACGGCAATAATAACTCCAATCTATAAAAAAGGCAATCCATGTAAAGCAGAAAAATTATAGGCCGATAAGTCTCGCATCAAATTTCTCTAAGATATTTGAGAGAGTAATTAAATCAAGACCAGCCAATTACCTAGAAGAAAATCAAATCCTACCTCCATCTTAATTTGGTTTCAAAAAAGGTCTTAACGCTGAAGGTGCTATTAACAGCTTAACGCAATCAATTCATCACGCATTGGACTCTAAAAAAAGTAATCGGTATATTTATGGATTTAAGTAAAACCTTCAACTCAGTTTGCCATAGTAAATTAATATACAACCTAGACAAAATTGGCATTAAACACAATGTATTAAATTTATTTAAATCTTATTTAGAACACAGAACTCACAAAGTCCAAATAGACAATGTTATAAGCTCTTGTAAAGCAATATCCTTAGGAGTACCGCAAGGCACAGTATTACCCCCAATATTATATATTATATACGTCACAGGTTTATCGAACCTACAAATTGATGGTAGCTTATACTCTTACGCAGATAATACAGCTTTACTTATATCTGATAACACTTGGGACTCGGTAACAAAAATAGCAGAAAAATCATTAAAAAAAAGTAGTTACTTGGTTTTCAAATCATAATTTAACTCTTAATAATAACAAAACACTCTTTAATAACTCAAGAACATCACCAAACTTTTTTACTTTAAAGATTTTTACTCATGCCCCAAATTGTGATCAGAATATACAATGTAATTGCCCTATCATTCACAGGACTAATCAAACCAAATACTTAAAGGTTACATTCGACCAACATCTACGTTGGAACGTACACACTGCTGAACTTAATTTAAAATTACGAAAATGTATGCCTTTTATGATATCGCTAAACATTTTCTTAACACAAATTGGTTAAAAAATACTTACTTTGCCCTATCCCAATCCATAATAGAATATAATATTGTGGCTTGGGGAGGAGCTCCTCTAACATATACAAACAATTTACAATTAGCCCAAAACACTACATTACAAATTATATTTCACAAACATAGACTTCAACCTACTACACAATTATACTCAGACACTAAACTTCTATCCATTAAAAAACTGTACCATAAAAAAATTCTATTCTACCTGTTTAAAAATAATCTAGCACAAACAGCCACACACAATCATAATACAAGATCTGAAAATCTAATATTTCCCAAAATAAACACATCTAAATATAATAACAGCTATCTCATAACGGGCTTGAGAATATATGAAAGGATCCCTCACATTATAATAAATTACGATACATTTAGAAACTTTAAGTTTCTTATAAAGAGATGGTTATTACACAATGAACCAGTTATATGACTGTATTTTATCTATATTGTAAAGTTATTTATTTTGTATTATACATCGTTATACTATCCTAATTTGTTCATATAATTCTTTAATTAATTACTAGCAACAATTATATTTATTATTATATTATCCAATGAATGAATATAATAGTAATATAATTAATATTACCATTATATTCATTCATTTAATTAATTAATTTTTCTCTTTTTCTATCTCCTAGAGACTCTCGCCCGAAACCCGATAGTATTGCAACCAGGTTCTATGTTTGGAATAGAATTATTTGTCTGTAAACTTAAAAGACACATCTGTGCTGTATTTTCCACTTCTAACGGTGGAAAAATCTCGCATGACAACTCACTCGAGTTTCCGTTTAACGTTATTGGAACATGATAAAAATTTTAAACACAAGTGTTCACAGTTTGTTGTATTATATTTTTACTCTCTGCTATAATTTAAATTAATGTCACATTTGTGAAAATATTTTCTGATGCGTGTTTGTTTTACATCGGCTACAGTATCGGGTCTTCCCTCCTGGTTTGGGGTTGTTGAAAAAACGTTGCGACTCCTTGTCGGAATTATAAACTCGTTCTTCTTCCAAACTCTCTTTTATCGCCAATTCCAATGATGCTGGTTTACCCACTTTGATTATTGTTTTCATGGGTTGTCTTAGTCGTTCGATGAATATGGCTAACGTTTGTCCCTTAATGTGCTCTCGGATATTTATGGCTTCGGCAGCCGTTTTCCCGACTACACTTGCGTTGCAGAGTTCGTGGAACAATGTTTGTATACGGGTTGAGTAACTGCTGACCGTATCTCCTTCCCGCTACCGCGTCGCATTTAATTCTAGTTGAACATGAGTGGCGGTCCGTTGAACGCAGAATTCTTCCTCTAGTGAGGTTTTAAGCGATTCCCATTGCTCAACGTCCCGGTACTGCGTGATTGCATATGCGTTCCCGCGTAATTTGGTTTTTATGGCTTTTAACAAGATCGGTCTGCATCCATCGGAGACACTGTCAGGGCGATTCGCATGCGCCAACAAAAGGGAAAATATCCGTTGGTATTGTGCCGTCGAAGCACGGGATTAAACGAAGAGCTTCCCCCAGTGCTAATGTGTTAAAGCCATTTCAGGCGTATTTTTCGTATTTATTGTGTTAGTATTTTTATCGGTCGTCCGCGTGTCGTTGCGCGTGTGTGTGTGTGTTTCTGTAAACTCGTCGGTGTGCGTATTGGTATGTAGGTCAGTAGTGTTATCGCACGTGTTACGCCACGAATTCCCTTATTCGTGAATAAAACAGACGTATATAATATGTAACATTTTTTTTTTTTTTTTACAAAGAACGCGTGGTGCTGTATGAGAAAAAAAATGATATTGTATATTGTTGAAATTATTAATTTATTATTATTATTATTTTTTTTTTTGTTCTTTGGTTATTACCACCACATTTGCGTATTACTTTGGTTACAACGACTCACAGTAACGTTGTCTTCATCTTGAGCGATGGGCACCGAGTCTGCATACTGAAGTATCCCTTGCTGAGTAGATCGAATCAAGTGACTACTTGGCTGCTTGGTTAATCGACTGCTTGGCTGCTTAGTCGCTCGAATTGATTGACCGCTCGATAGACCTGACCACTTTGCTATCGTGTAGTCCGAAGTTGTACTAGTTTATTGGCTCCTTGACGAGTGACAAACCCCACACCTGACACCAATTTTGTTGTAAGCTCAGTTTTTTTAGCATGTAATAAGCGCAGTCCCAGACAACACTTTTATCACGCACTCGAGTAGGGGATAGGAGAAGGTGACCATAAATATATTCCTAACTGATTAAACTTATACCATAAATCACAGAAAACGCCGGAATTAATATTGCTATGTACTGACGTCCCGCTGAGACATCTAAACACGCATATACACGTAGATATATAAGTGACTCTGGGGCGTATGATTTCGCCAACCAATTATATTGTGTAGGACCTCAATAGCTGTATCGAAGGCCAAACTCCTAGCCTTTCCAAAATATCACCATAGTTGGAGTTAGATATACGAAATATTAAATATAAAATCGTAGTATTGACAGGCGTATCTAGAGATATGATTAATGTCGTCGGGTTATTGAGATTACGTATCGTGAATAACCAGGATGTGGACCGACCGGTCGCATGGGCGTGGGAAGCTGCGATATTAGAATAATACACGCGTACGCTTTTGCACGACTCGGCCATGGACACATACGTATCTTATCGATAGGAGAGGAAACGCAGGGAGTAGGACTATCTGGACTATATAGGAGAGCCCCGATTAGACCCAATTCAGACGTGAGCCACCAGAGTCAGAGCAAGCACCTTCACGCCAGACACCAGTCCAATTTAATTATTCGGACTTAGAATATTTTACAACTAAATCATTTGTGCAGTAAAAAGTGTTTTATTTACATAGTAATCAAATAAATATCTAGTAATTAATCACAAATTAAGTTGTTATACTTATTACACTCAATCCATCTACCTCAACGCCAGTCGTTTGTCCTCCTGTATGCTGGGACGCTACAATATTATGCATCCCGCGTTTGTCGGGCGCTAAAATTATAATAATCAAATAATAATAATAATCAATACAAACAACTTAACAGTCCTAATACAGGTGGGCACCCATGAAGTAATAATACAATAAATAATTTGTGTATATGACGATTACAATAAATCAAACAGTACAATTAATGATAATATGAAAAAAAATAGGTCAACGATACCGACACCGCTCGAGCTCTGCCTTGTGGTCCGGAACGCTGGAACAATGATGGCGATGTTGAGATGCACGCGTTACACCCGGTGACGAAAAAAAGGACACTGTGTGAGATTCTGTTGCGACAACACACAGAAGAGCTCGTTTAGACACGTGTTTTATCGGGCAGCACGTTACACGACGCACACGAATATAATATAATATTTACGAGCGCTTTCACGCACGGTGACGCCAATGTTATATAAAAAAAAGTGTAGGACGAGCGCGTCACACCCGATGCTGCAAAACACCGTGTGAGATTCTGTGGCGACAACACACAGAAGAGCTCGCTTAAACACGTGTTTTCTTGGACAGCACGTTACACGCATAGACCTTATACTCATAAGTATATATATATATATATATATATATATATAGTATAAGGTCTATGGTTATACGACGCACCCGAATATGGTATAATAATTGATTTTGGTGTATGAACACCAGCACAACAACGCAACTATGCGTGATTTTATAGCTACGACGCACAGACGAGTAAAATCTCGTCGACCACGTGGCCCGGACAAGAAGCAAAAAAGGGGCACAACTGCGGTGACGATACACGATGCCACGACCGGCAAAACGGGTATATCGAGATCGACCGTTGCGGTCGATCGCTGGAAAAGAACAAAACTCATAGGCGGCTGTTACGGCGGCGTCGGCGAACGTGCACACCGGTGTCGCGATAGCCTTGGGCGGCAGCTGGGTGGAGACGTGTGCGTAGAGTTCGCACCCGACGCACAATTGACCGAACCGGTTGTGCCATGAACGGCACGAATTTGTGGTGAATTAAACATCAGTGGAACCCGTGCTTACAAAGTTCGCGGTTTGCCGTTTGTCGAGGTTTAGCCGAACTGAGGTAATTCCGAACTGAGGCGTTAGTATACAATCGGTTAGGTTTACTTTAAAAAAATTATACTCAACTCTTGGTATATATCTACTGTTTTTTTATTGAACACATTATAATATTAAAATCGGAATAATGACACACTCGTAGCTCTAAATATTACAGACTGACGATCGTGTGAACTCGCACGTCCGCTCACATATATTATGCTGAGTGAGCATAACCTTGCGGCACGTGCAGGGGTTCCACAACAGGTGCGAAGAGAGCATCGGCAAGTCGAAAGGAAAAGACGCTTACGCAGTTTAAACGAAAACGTGGTTAATTCTTTGGCGTAGAAAAGGTTAGTGGGAAATTGTCGTGCGGAACAATTTGACGTGCTAAAAAAAAAATCGGTGACCACCGCGGTTTATAACGTGGTATTGTTGCGGTTGATTATGGTAACGGGTATACAGCCGCGATAGTGATAACGGTTGTTGTTGTTGATTGTGATAACGGTTGTTGTTGGTAACCCGTGATAAGGAGAATTGTCAACTTTAAAGATGCAGACCGGTGACTTACAAGCTTCGAGTTACGGTGAGTCGCATAAAGTAATTGATGAATTGAAAAAGAAGATAAAACAGCTGGAAACTGAAGTTGCATCGTCACGTGCGGAGAGCCGAGACTCGTCGATAGTACCTCCACCTTGTGACGCGCCGCATACGGACGTATGTGAATATAGGGTGCTTCTAGATTTGAATAAGTCGATCAAGGTTTTCGATGGGTGCGAACCGGTGCACGAAGCTGACAACTGGATACAGACTGTCGAGGGGATGGCAAGTTTGAATTGCTGGCCTTTTGCGTTTCGCATGCAATTTGTACGGTCATATGTTACGGGGGCCGCGCGCAGCTGGTTCACTGGACGCGATTTCAAAGATTGGGACGACTTTGTACAAAAATTTCGGGGTGTATTCGTACGACGACTACGAACAGCAGATAAGTGGGAAGCCATGCAGAAAAGGCGACAATTGATTGGTGAACATATCATGATATATTTCCAAGAGAAGTCGCGATTGTGCCGTTCACTGTCCTTATCGTTTGACGAGATCCGGGATTACATTATTCAAGGTATCCACAATAAAGAATTAGCAATGTACGTGCTGGGCAAGAATCTCATTGATGAAGAAGGGCTGTTGAGCGATTTGCTAGATTGGACTTGTATGAACGAGATACATACAGAAAGTAAGCATGAGAAGGAGCAAAAGGGTCGCTCTACCGTAAGGATGAGCACGAAAGGTGGCTAAGCGCCTGGTAGTCACGTTTCTGGTCTGACAGGAAAGTGGGTTGCGAAGATGCCTAGACCAGAAGGGAGTACCAAATATAGTGCTGACCCAGAAGGATTAGCAGAAACGGACAAAAGTAAGTGTTGGATCTGTCGGAAAGTCGGTCATTGGTCAAGAGACTGTACAATGAAAAAAAAGTTAGGTTGTGATGCTGAGGGGTATTTTGCACGTGACTGCACGGCACGACCATCTGTCAATAATGTGATGATGGTTAAAGAAGTAACAAATCCCTATCTCAAGCGTGGAAAGATTAATGAAGTTGAAATGACAGTGCTACTGGACACGGGAAGCTACTACACTTTGCTGAAATCTAGTATAGCATCACGTTGCAAGCTAGAACTGAGATCTACAAAAAAATCGTTGTATGGGCTAGGTAGTGTCTCAGTACCGTCAGTGAGTGCTGTAGGGAAGTCAGACGCAATTATAACTGTAGATAACGTCGAGGCTGGTCCAGTTAAAGTGTTGATTGTACCTGACGGCGTACAGCGGTACGATGTGATCATTGGTCGGAACTGGTTGGACCTAGATCCAGTTGCTTATAAGAAAAAAAGAAGGAAAGCTTGTCCTGTGTAAGACAAGATATGATATAGGGCTGCGTGATACATCGCTTATAACAATGCAAAATTAGTTGGACATTCTACAGGTACTGACGACAGTGCCAGGATGAAACCGCAAAGACCTCAAGACCGAAGATTTCAAATATATCAATACTGAAGTATCCGTGGAAGATCAGACAAAGCTGCTGTCATTAATAAATGAGTTTCGCGATTGTTTTGCTCTAAGGATCGAGGAGTTAGGCTGTACGAAGATGGTGGAAATGGATATTAAGGAGACAGAAGAAAGCGTACCGGTAACTAGACGACCATACAAAACCACGGTTGCGGATCGGGAAGCTATAGCTGAGATAATTGGAGAGTGGAAACGTCATGGCGTAGTGGTGGAGACGGACTCACCTTATGCTAGTCCAGTGGTCTTGTTGAAGCAAGGCGATAAAAACAGACTAT